>NW_023425555.1:1949346-2219591 GCF_014108245.1 Pipistrellus kuhlii
GTCTCAGAGGTTCCCGTCAGGCCGGCTGGGCTGACCCGCTGTCCTCCCAGCAAACCCCCGCCGCCGGGCCAGAGCTGGGACAGCCGGTGATTCACCCCACTTCTGGGCGAACTCGGGGAGCAGAGCACGCCCCCCACAAGCCGATGGAGCCCGCTGGGCTCTTGCACTGACTTACTCCTGGCCTGAGGGGCAGCTGGGCTGCTCAGACAGGGAGAGCAGGGGGCCCCAGGCTCCCCCAGAACGTCCTGGGAGGTTGTGCCCTCCGACCTGGGCAAAGGGGTCCCGCCCGGCCCCCAGTTAGATCCTCGCTGGCCTCTCCCAGCTGGGGAGCCTAGCACCCAGAGACCCCTTCGAACGCACCGCGCCTACGCCCCCAGCGGCACCGGCTCTCTCGTCCCGTCCTCCACGCGGACACTGCGGGGCTGGCTAAGCTCCGCTCAGCCTGACGGCCGTCAGGGTGACCACTGCAGGGGGTGGGAATGGCAGAGCTGGGCATCTTCACATCGAACACGTGGGGAGAAGGGGGTGGCCTGGGAGCCAGGGCTGCCATTTGTACCCTTGCCCCAGGCCTTGCAGGTATGAGGGGCAGGCTTGGTGGAGGGGCATGGTTTGGGGGTCGGACAGGCTAGGCAGGGGTGGCGTCTGCTCTCACTGCTATATCCCCAGTGTCCGGGTCAGGGTCATCTGGGAATAAATATTGGATGGATAGATGGACGGACGGACGGATGGATGGTGGATGGATGGATGGATGGATAGACGGACGACGGACAGATGGATGGATGGATGGACGGATGGATGGTGGGTGGATGGATGGACGGACGGATGGATGGATGGATGGACGGATGACGGACGGATGGATGGATGGATGGTGGATGGATGGATGGACGGATGGATAGATGGATGGACTGACGGACGGATGGATGGGCGGACAGATGGACAGACGGATGGATGGATGGTGGATGGATGGATGGACGGACGAATGGATGGATGGTGGATGGATGGATGGATGGATGGATGCATGGACGGATGGACGGACGGACGGATGGACGGATGGTGGATGGATGGACGGACGGACGGACGAATGGATGGATGGTGGATGGATGGACGGATGGATGCATGGATGGACGGATGGACGAATGGACGGATGGTGGATGGATGGACGGACGGACGGACGAATGGATGGATGGTGGATGGATGGACGGATGGATGCATGGATGGACGGACGGACGGATGGACGGATGGACAGGTGGATGGTGGATGGACGGACGGACGGATGGACGGACGGACGGATGGACGGACGGACGGACGGATGGTGGATGGTGGGTGGATGGATGGGTGAGTGAATAATGGGAGAAAGGAGGGGAAGGGCACACACATATAAACATTTGCTGCTGGCCATTCCCAAGGGGTTAGTGGTGTCGCTTGTCCTTCATTACCGGTGGTTTGGGAGTGTTCCTCTTGTCCTCTGCCAAGGTCTGACGATGGAGCTGTGCCTCCTTTCTGTCCCCACTGAGAGCACAGGAGCCCTCGCTGGGCCCAGTTCGGCCAAATGAAGTGGGGGTGAAAGTGGGGGCGCAGGCTGGCCAGGGCCCTCAGCTGGGGAAGGTAGCGTCTCTCCCCTGGGGGTTCCGGAAGCCACTCCTGTGGCCACTTGGCTGGAGATCACGCCTCCCGATGTCAAACTCTGGAATCCCTAGGAGGCAGGATGGAATCGGGCCACACTGATCCCACTCCCCCCTGCACAGATGGGGAGGCCGAGGCTCAGAGGGGGTGCACAGTGAGGTGTGACCGAGGCATGTCCCAGCCCCAGCTCCCTGCTGCCCACCGCTACGCTGACCTCCGCAGGCGCAAACCATGGCACCTCTGGGTGAACGGGCGGGAGGGATGGGCATCTGCTGCTCTGTGTAGGTGGGCACCGGACAGCTCACTGTGCAGGCAGAGCCTCACGGAATCCTCAAAGGTCTATGCACTGGGCATAGTGTTCAGCCCGTTTTCCAGATCAGGAAACCGAGGCCCAGAGAGACCTAACTGCCCAGGGCCACCGGTTTGAATTCAGGTCAGCCTGGCTGTGAGCCCTGCCCCTGCCAGCCCGCCTGTCTGTGCCATCTGAGTCTGCCGGGCTGGACGGAGGGACGTCTGGCTCCACTCCGCCCGGCTCCAGTCTGACCGAGGAGGGCGGGAGCCGCAGGCAGCCCCGAGACTCTGCTCCTAGAAGAATTGCTGGAAGCAGCTTTCTATAAGTGGCTACTAGCGCGCAGGGCCTCCTCTCCGAAATCCCCCTTCCCGCCAACAATGGCCTCTGTGGGACACTGGCACCAAAATAGAAACGTGGTCTCCCGCCCGCCCATTCAGGGACGAGGCCGGGGAGACCCAGGCCGGCCGGCCGGGGCTAAGGGCTGGTGCTCAGGATCCCCAGGATGCCTCGGGAGGACTGGGGGCGTGCGGTGGGGGGCGGGCGGGCCCCTGTCTTTGCCGGCGGGCTGCGGCGGGGAGGGAGGGGGAAGTCGGACTGCGTGTGAGTGGCCGGTGGTGAGTCAGGGCCACGGGCTGGAAATGTTCGCTGTGGAAACCCAGGCTGGGCTTTTCTCGTAACCGGCTGCTCTCCCCGGGCTGGGAGCTCAGAGGGGGACAGCCCGCTTCCAGCCTCCCCGCAGGTCCACGCCGCTCGCCGGCTGAGGGGCCCTGGCCTGGACGATCTGGCTCAGACCCCCCTCCAGCCCCCAGAGCCACAGGGAGGGGCTTGTGACGCGGAGTGGGCGTTCGGGGTGAGCTCTGGGAGAAGAGCTGAGTGCGGTGGCAAAGGTTCCTCTCTTCTCTCCCCTCGTCCTCAGCATGACCCGACCCTGACCTCCACTTCTCTTTTTTTTTTTTAAATATGTATTTATTTATTTTTAGAGAGAAAGAGAGAGAGAGAAGTACCGATGAGAGAGAGAAACATCACTCTGCTGCCTCCTACACGCCCCCTACTGGGGATGGAGCCCACAACCCGGGCACGTGCCCTAACCGGGAGTCGAACCTGGGACCTCTTGGTCCATGGAGCGATGCTCAATCCACTGGGCCACACCAGTTGGACTCTGCTTCTCTTTTTTTTATTTCCTTTATCCAGAGCCCCGCCTGATGTTGGTTCCTAACCTCGTCCTATCCCTGTTACACAGATAGGGAAACTGAGGCACGGGGGAACAGGGGTATTTGCAGAACAGCAGCAAGAATGTTTTCCTCCCAGTCCAGGGGCTACGCTCCCAGCTGCTCTGTCACCTGCAGTGCCCTCTGCCTGTGGGTGTTCACCGGGGGCCAAAGCATGGACCTCCGGACAATGGGGTCCGTCGGTTTGCCGTGTCTCAGTGCTCGCTCCGCTGGGTGGTTTGGGGCAGATCTGGGGGAGAGAAGACAAGACGAGCTGCCCAGAGGTCTGGCACCAGGCTGGCTTGCCCTGGCTGCCTGACTTGGCCCCTCTCCCTCCGGCTGCTCCCCGAGCCTCACTGGCTGCATCTGTAAAATGGGAGAACGCCCACCCCCTTCGGTGAGAGGCGTGCCTCCTGCTCAGCGCAGGGCCGGCCAGGCGTGAGGCTGACCCACGTTGTGTATGTGAACCGCTTTACTGAGATAAAACCAGTCCGTTTGAGAGGCACCGCTGTGTGGTGGGCAGCGCCTGGGCAGAGCTGTGCGAGCACGTCCCGTTGTAGCTGACGGTGCCCGCAGTCACGGTAAGAAGCTGGGTCCCATCGCCCGGGGCCTGGCAGCTCGGCTGTGCCGGCCTCTCTCTCCCCCGCGAGGTGGCTCTCCTTCTCTCCCACTCACTTCGAGCGACGACACAATCCTGGGACCAAGTGGCAGTTCACATACTTATATTTGTATCTCACATTTGACCAAAATAGGATATTAAACCTAGTACTTCATTTCTGAAGGTTTTTTATTTTATTTTATTATTATTATTATTATTTTTTATTGATTTCAGAGAGAAAGGGAGAGGGAGAGAGAGACAGAAACATTAATGATGAGAGCATCATGGATCGGCTGCCTCCTGCACGGCCTAAACCCAGTACTTCATTTCTGAAGTTTAGAATGCGTCGCATTTTTGAAAACTGATGAAACGTGAGATTTCAAAAATCAAAAGTTATAAACCCACCCGACAACATCAATGAACAAAAATTGTGAACTTACACATAAATGTCAGTCGTTCTGCTATAAATTAGCATAAAAAGAATCCTTCAAAAACAAGCTCCCTAAATAGCTCCCTGAAATGAAAAAAGAAAAAGAAAAAAAGTGACTTGTGAAACATTGGAAATGGAACGGCATTTGCTCTTTTGTTTTAAGGCACAAACGCACAAACAAAGAGCGACTAGGGTGTCATTCCTGAGGAGCGGAAACTTTTCTCGGCAAATTTTCCAGCGGCTGAAGCATTCTGTCCGGCTCTGTGACATCATTTGGGGAAATGACCAGGAGATAATGAGAGGTTAAACAAAATTTTCCACGGATCTCTCCGTCTTGCAATCTCTCCCTCGTGTTTGATAAGTTCGAGGAGATGTTTGGGGTCCGGCTGTGTCTTTGCGGAGATCCCCAGCTTTTGAGAGCAGCTGGAGTCAGGGTTTTGGTAAACTGGTCCAGGAAGCCTCCCGGTAGAGCAGATGGCCCTTCAGTAGAAGCTTTGCATCTGTGGATCGCCGCATTCTCTTTTCTCCTTGGGAATAAAAAGGCCTGGGAAAATGTGGCTGGCTGGACAGTGGCCTGCCCGGGACCACATCCTAAGCTCCGTACTTATTTGCTGTGTGTTCGTGGGCAAGTGACTTCACCTCTCTGTGCCTTGTTTCCTCGTCTGTGAGACTAATAATGGTACCTACCTCTTGGGAGTTATTAGATAAAGTACTTAGAACAGTCCTGGCACATAGTAAGCACTATATGTGTTGCTGTTGTTGTTGTTATTATTATTATTATTGTTATCTGTTGTTGTTATTTGCTGTTGTTCTGGAAGCATTCTAAATACATACACCATGATCAATTAAAAATTTTAATGCAGCACCTATCTCTCAAGATATAAATAATCACAACTTCACATTCTTAAAAATGTCAAGACCATGGTAGTATATTGACAAAAAGAGGAGCATTTTAGTACTTTAATATAAAAAGGTCAGCCTGGCTGGGGTTGCTCAGTGGATAAGCATCGCCCTAGGAACCAGGAGATCACGGTGTGATTCCTGGTCGGGCCACATGCCCTGGCTGCAGGCTCCATGCCCATCCCCGATAGGAGGTGTCCAAGAGGCAGCCGATCAAGGATTCTCTCTCATCGTTGATGTTTCTATCTCTCTCTCTCCCTCTCCCTTCCTCTCTGAAATCAACAAAAAAATATTGTTTTAAAATAACAAGGCCAACAGGAATATTGCACACTGGGGAGGAGTTGATGCCTGGGGTACTGCCGCTTAGGGACAGAGGACAGGCCCGGGGTGCCCGCTGGGTCACACGGACACTGGCAGGCCTGGTACCCAGCAGGTGCTCCACAGGAACAAACCTTGGTCAGGCCCAGCGCGTCTTTTTCTTCACATCTTTGGGTTTGCTGAGACGAGCCCCCTTCATTCAGGCAGCAAGTGTTTTCCTGAGCACGCTTTAGGGCCGGGCACTGTGCTGGGCCCTGGCAGGCAGGGCGGACAGGCCGGGCAGGGAGAGCTGCGTGGAGGCCGATGGGACAGGGGTTGTCACTACCGCTCTGGGGGGCGCAGTCTACGTCAGCCTGACTGGCCTGTGTGTGTGTGTGTCTTTCCCCTGCCCACACCCAGGCTCCGGCCCTGCTGAACCTGACCGTCCAGATGTCCAAGCAGAATGGCAGCCAGGCCCGAGAGGTGCTTCTGGTCCTCGGCCTAGACAAGAGAGTCTACCTGCAGCTGCAGGCCCCCGGAATCCCGCTCCAGCTGGCTTATGTGAGTTACCCCACACCCCGGTGAATCCTGCAGGGCCCACACAGAGAGAACCCAAAAGGCAGCAGGGTTGGAGGCGAAGAGTTTCAACCTGGAGATGGGATTCAGGCGGACGGGCAGCCCTGGGCAGCTCCTCAGTTTTCCCATCTGGCAGGTGGGAGAGCTGGGCTCGGTGACATCCCATCAAATAATCTTGTCACTGTCTTTGAAAAAAAATCCCAAGTCGTATGTTTGAAGATGTTTATTTTTTTAAAATATATTTTATTGATTTTACACAGAGAGGAACTGAGAGAGAGAGAGAGAGAGAGAGAGAGAGAGAGAGAGAGTTAGAAACGTCGATGAGAGAGAAACATCCATCAGCTGCCTCTTGCACACCCCACCACTGGGGATGTGCCCACAACCAAGGTACATGCCCTTGACCAGAATCGAACCCGGGACATTTCAGTCCGCAGGCCGACGCTCTATCCACTGAGCCACACCGGTTTCGGCTGAAGATGTTTAAGTAGAGACAAGGGGTCAGGAGGAAACCTGACAGGGTAGTGACGGTCGTTATGGCTGGAAGGAGGGAGGGTGAGACATTTATTTTGCTCTTCGCACTTGGTTGAATCTGCAAGACTTGCTCTAATGAACAAGTGGCCTACGCTGGGGGAAAATTTTTATTTTTTATTTTTTTAATTAAATTATTATCTGTGTACATATACCATTGCGGGCCCCCCTCCCCATACATGCCTTCCCTCCCCAGAGTTTTGTGTCCATTAGTTGTATTTATATGCATTATACAAGTCCTTCGGTTGATCTCTTATTTTCCCCAGATCTCCCTCCCCTCCCCGCTGTAATTTGACAGTCTGCTTGTTGCTTTACTGTCTCTATATCTATCTTTTGGTTCATCAGTTTATAATGTTCTTTATTATCCATAAATGAGTGAGGTCATGTGGTGTTTCTCTTTCATTGACTGGCTTATTTCACTCAACATGATGTTCTCCATCCAGATTGCTGCAAATGATGAGAATCCCTTCTTTTTAATGGCAGCATAATATTCCATTGTGTAGATGTACCATAGTTTTGGATCCAATCATCTGCTGATGGGCACCTAGGCTGTTTCCAAATCCTAGCTATTGTAGATTGTGCTGCTATGAACATAGGGGTGCATATGTCCTTTCTGATTGGTGTTTCTAGTTTCTTGGGATATATTCCTAGGTGTGGGATTACTGGGTCAAATGGGAGTTCCATTTTCAGTTTTTTGAGGAAACTCCATATTGTTCTCCACAGTGGTTGCACCCCACCAGTCTGCATTCCCACCAGCAGTGCACGAGGGTTCCTTTTTTCCACAACCTCGCCAACACTTGTCGTTTGTTGATTTGTTGATGTTGGCCATTCTGACAGGTGTGAGATGGTACCGCATTGTTGTTTTGATTTGCATCTCTCAAAAATTATTTTTTAAAAACTCACATTTTAAAGAGAAGGGGTAGCCGAAACCGGTTTGGCTCAATGGATAGAGCGTCGGCTTGCGGACTGAAGGGTCCCAGGTTTGATTCTGGCCAAGGGCATGTACCTTGGTTGCGGGCACATCCCTAGTGCGGGGTGTGCAGGATGCAGCTGATCGATGATTCTCTCTCATCGATGTTTCTGGCTCTCTGTCCCTCTCTCTTCCTCTCTATGAAAAATCAATAAAATTAAATAAATGAATAAATAAATAATAAAAAAATAAAGAGAAGGGGTAACCTGCAGGGACTCCCAGCAAGGGGGCTCAGGGCTCCTTCTCTCACGTGAGAGGCCTTAGGAAGTGACCCCCAGATGTGAGCAGCTGTTGGTTACAGCCAGAGAAAGCAGGGTGGGGGTGTGAGGACTGAGGACAGCAAATATGACGGGGTGGGGAGAGGACGAGACAGAAAGGAAAATGGAAATGGAAAAAGGAGGACCCATGTGGGAGGGACAGCCAGACACCCAAAGTCCAGGGACAGAGGTGGGGGAGATAGGGAGTAGGGGCAGGAGGAAGAGCCAAATCCAAGCTGATTGGGAGCCGGGCCCAGGGGCAGAGTGAGGTTGGGGGTGGGGAGGGTGTGCTGCGGGAAGAATCCAGACTGGCAGCGGGTGCCAGGGAGACAGACAGAGAGGGCCGGCCTGACAGATCTGGGAGGGGAAGAAGCCAGCTGGAAGGGTGGAGCTAGGCCACCCCCATTGGGTGCGTCCCTCTGCTCCCTGTGCCCGATGGCTGCCTCCCTAACTACCTCCTGGCCTCCTGCTTGGGACAGAGGACTCAGGCAAGGAAACAGCACCCTGAGCCTCCGCGTGTCTCCCCAGCACCCCGAGAATGTCATCAACGAAATACCCCAAGGAATCAACACCATATTTCTGCCGGCCTCCAAGAGCGAGCTCCTCGCCTGGGCGGGTTCCAAGGGCGCCATCGCCTCCGTCGCTGTGCTGAACAACCCCAAGAGCATCCTCCTCCGCCCGGACCAAGGTCAGCCTCTCCCGCAGCCACCCTGGGCCCGGCCGGAGGGATCCGGATTCCCCTGCCGGGTCCTCCGGCGGGGACGCCAGCCGCCCAGCAGGCCACGCTGTGCCCCAGGCCACATCGAGCAAGCTGTGGCTCTACTCAGCAAATCTGAGCGGGAGCCGTGGGACATGGCTACTGGTCCGTTTTTTGAGCCAGAAAAACAGCTCGTTCGTATTATTTATTGTGTGCACCTATAATACTATGTGCCAAGCCCTGTGCCGGGCATTTGGAGACTCTCTGGGAACAGACACAGCCCCTGGTGGGGAGATAACGACACCGATAAGTACGTCATGGGCAGTGAGGGGCTTCGTCCCTAACATGTGCCGAGCTCAGCCCTGTGTGAGTCCTGGGCTGATGACAAGGAAACAGAGGCGGGGGGACTTGCCAGGAGTCTCTGGGCAGTAAGCGGTGAAGGGGAGATTTGAACCCCAGTCCTCCCATGCCCCCCACTTCCCATGCCCCATCCTGTCTGCCCCAGCTTCACAGTGGGGAAGGGTGGGCCTCGGTGTCAGGGGCCGGCTGCTCAGGGAGGGGACTAAGGACGCTTGTCTCTGCAGCCCCGCGGTCACCGTCCTCCTGCGACCTCCAGCCCAACACGGACATGGGCCACAGGCTCGAGTGGTGGCCGCACACAGAGGGCTCCGTCCGCAGCTGCCGCCTGGAGGGTGTGGCTGGCCACAAGCAGGCGCACATCCTGAGGGTCCTGCCGGGCTCCGGCTCCGAGGACAGGTAAGGGTGCCCGGCCCCTCCCCTCCTGAGCCCCCCTCTGCCCCCTTCCCCTCCAGGAAAGAATAGAGTTGCCGCCGAAACCGGTTTGGCTCAGTGGATAGAGCGTTGGCCTGCGGACTCAAGGGTCCCGGGTTCGATTCTGGTCAAGGGCATGTACCTTGGTTGCGGGTACATCCCCAGTCGGGGGCGTGCAAGAGGCAGCTGATCGATGATTTTCTCTCATCGATGTTTCGCACCCTCTCTCTCTCTCTCCCTTCCTCTCTGTAAAAAAAATCAATAAAAGGAAAAAAAGAAAAAGAAAAAGAAAAAGAAGTTGCCCCACCTCTCTCTGGGCCCCGCCCCTGTGAGCCCAAGCCCCGCCCATTTCCACTTCCTTTCCTCACACCCCCATCCCACCAGGGAACCGCCTTGTACCCACTTGGCCTGCCCCCCAGGACCCTCCCAACCCGGCCTTCCCGCCAGCTGACGGGCGGGCTGTGGTCTGTCTCCCGCAGGCCCCGGACGGTGACCGTGGAGGTGAAGCTGAGCTGCACTTCGGGGGACCCTGATGCTGTGCTCATCCTGCAGGGGCCCCCCTACGTGTCCTGGCTCATCGACGCCAACCACAGCATGCAGATCTGGGTAAGTCTGGCTCCCGGACCCTGGCGGCCCTGCCGGCCTCTCCACGGCTCCCGAAGGAGAGGACCCGGACGCCCTGCACCCAATGGTGTCCCTTCTGGCCCCACCCTGGCCCTCTGGTCACTACCCAGCCTTCCTTCAGACCTACGTGCCGCCTCCCCCAGGCAGCTTTCCGCCATCTCCTTGGGAGGCCCTGAACCCAGTGATCGGCAAACGGCTGCTCGCAAGCCACATGCGGCTCTTTGGCCCCTTGAGTGTGGCTCTTCCACAAAACGCCCCGGCCTGGGCGAGTCTGTTTTGAAGAGGTGGCGTTAGAAGTTGAAGTTGAAAAAGTGTGGCTCTCCAAAGAATTGTCAATCGTTGTCCTGTTGATATTTGGCTCTGTTGACTGCTGAGTTTGCCGACCACTGCCTTCACCCCGCCCACAGGCTCATGGGAAGCTCCTAGAAAAGCGAACCCCATGCTGAACTGAAGGACAAACAGTAGGGGGCCCTGGCAGGGAAAACAGCAGGAGCAAAGGCAGAACCGTGGCCGGGCTGGGGCGCGGGGCCAGGCTGTGTGCCCGACTCGGAGCCCCTGCCATGCCTCTCTCCCCTCCTCAGGCCACTGGCAAATACTCCCTCAAGATCTTTCCAGACAAGAGCATCAACGACCACAACCACGTGCTCCCAGACACACCCCAAGGCCTGCTCGGGGAGGCCGAGAGGCTCAACGCCAGCGTGGTGGCGTCCTTCGTGGAGGTCCCTCTGGCCAGCGTCATCTCTCTGCAGGCCAGCAGCTGTGGTGGGTCCCGGCTCCTTCCCCTCCCCTCCTGCCTGCCTTTGCCCGCTCCCCGATCAGCAGCCACGGCGTGGTGTGCACCCCTTCCCCGTGCGAGCCTGGCAGGTCGCATCAGCCCGGGGGAGCCCCACTGTCCTCTCCTGCAAACACGGGGACGGCGAGAGCCGCTCCCTGCAGACAGCTCAGTGCCTGTCCTGCCCGCTCTGCTGCCCGCAGGTAGGCCGCAGACGTCACCCACCCCTGTGCACACCACCCCCCCCAAGGAGAGCTGCAACGCGGACCTGCTCATGGCCCTGCTCCAGCCCAACTGCTCCGACGACACCATGACTCTGGAGCTCAAGAAAAACCTTATCTTGGTAAGGGAGTCCCTGCCCCTCCGGCCTGGCTGACAGGGCCCACCTGGTCCCTCCTCTGACCGAAGAATCTTGGGGTCCTGGCCCTGGATGTCTCACATCCTTCCCAAGTTTCGGTTTTTCCCGCGTGTAAAACGGGGTTGAAAATGGCTCCTGCCGTGTGGTGAGAATGAAATGAGCCTGGCACGCCGAGCCGGCTGTGTGCACAGGAAGTGCTCAGTACATAGCTGCGAGGTCGTTGGCAGTCCTCATCCTGAAAGCACGCTGAGCCGGGTGCTCACTTATAATACCCCACGGGACGAAGAACAAGGGTATTTATTAAACAACCAGAGGTGCGGGGCATGAGTTCGAGCCAGCCCACCCCCGATCCAGCCGGATTGGGCCTGGCCCCGCCCCCTGGTCAAACTCCCAGTGGAGGGGACAATTTGCATATTAGCCTTTTATTATATAGGATTGTATAGTATAACGCAGGCTTTAGACGATGTGGGAAAAGTAAAGAAGGAAATCTCAATCTCTCCATCCGAAGACAATGGCTACCAACATTCTGGTTTGGTTCTTTCTAGAATGTATTCTCTGTATGTTTCTTTCTATATATATATTGATTTCAGAGAGGAAGGGAGAGGGGGAGAGAGGTAGAAACATCAATGATGAGTCATTGATCAGTTGCCTCTTGTACGCCCCACGCTGAGCATCAAGCCAGGCCTGTGCCCTTGACCGGAATCGAACCTGGGACCTTTACAGTCAGCCCACAGACCAATGCTCTATCCACTGAGCAAACAAGCCAGGGCCTCTGTGTGTTTCTTATATAGTGGAATCATATCATATGCACTTGTCTCCGTATAGTCTCTTCACGTATTTTAGAACTTTGACATGTGTGCTTAATATCACATTTAATGAGCACATATTATCCCATCATATCGACAAGCCATTATCAACCCCTCCTCACTGTCAAACATTTAGCTTGTTTCCAGTTCTGTAATGTTGTAAATACGCAGAAATGTCACTGTGCAGACTTTTTAAAATACGAAGTTGTTTTCTTAGGCTGGATTTCCACATTAGTGAGATTGCTGGGTTAAAGTGAGTGAACTTTCTGGAAGTTTTGATACATGCTGACCCACTTTCCAAAAGATGACTCCAGTGTTTACTGCTGATTTATGAGAGAACCGTGCCTCCTCCCTCCCTCCCTCTCTCTCTCCCCCCCCCCCCCCCCCCTCTCTCTCCCTCTCCTCTAATTTTTGTTCAAAAAGCCTTTGCCAACATGGGGAGTGGAATGCGGTGTTCCAGGCTTATTGTAATGTATCCGCTTTGCTCAGCAGTGAGCGTGGGCACGGCTCCACATGACTGACAGTAACCCGAGGCTCTTTATCACTGCGGCTTGGCATTTTTTTCTTGATGATTTTTGCATAAAGAAAAAGAAACGTGGGCCCTTGGTCCTTCATTCTCACCGAGGTAATTCCTCCCGGTGTGTCACAGTTCTTTAACGCTGGCTGCAGTTGTTTGTAACGTTTTGGACGTTTGAAAAAACTGGGCCACGCCAGCTCATCGTCCCTTTGGTGGCGCCTTCCGGCTGTTCCGAGGCCAGAAGCCTTGTGCCTGGAGCCTCGGCAAAGCGTCCATGTCCTCTGGGCCTTGTAGGACTTTTAAGTCTGTGCTAAAGTCCGTGTGGGAGTTGTTTTTTGTGGGTTTTTTTTTTGGGGGGGGGGGCGGGTAATAGCGGCCTATATGAAGCTCCATCTGTCCGCTGCCTCTCCCGCCTGCACTGCCCCAGGGGAGGGGGCGGGGAGGTGACCAGCGGTAGCGGGCATTACTGTTACCCAGTCCCAAGGGGCTTGGATAGTCCATTGCCACCCATCGATCTTGGGAACACGACACTGCACTAAAAAGAATGTGCTAGACCTCCACACGTAGACACAGAGAGATGCGATTCATTGTTCAGTAAGAAAAACAAGCCACAGCATAAAGGACAATATGGTGCCATTTGTTAAAATAAATAAATAAATAAATAAATAAATAAATAAATAAATAAAAATAGCCCTGGCTGGTTTGGTTCAATGGATAGAGCTTTATTGGCACACAACCACAGCCACGTGTGCATATGGTCTGTGGCTGCTTTCAGACTTTGAAGGCAAAGTTGGGCCATGACACCAGGGACCACCCGGTGTGCGAAGCCTGGCGTACTTAAGGCAGCTTGCTGCGCACAGGCAGGCCCAGGCGCCCGCGGTTCTGAGACTGGGTCACGCTGGTGGGGTCTGTGTGGCCCCAGGGCCTGAGCAATGACTGTAGGTCGCACTCACGTGAATTTTAAAATTGTGATAGCTCTGCATTCACTGTCACATGTATCAGAAGGAAAACAATACATAGTAAATCAAACGCGGTGTCGCGCTCTGTATTAAGACAAGATTAGGTACAGGAGCGAGTCGAATTCGGGAAAGGGGTCATCTTAAAAGGAGCAGGATGACAAAACCTAACGCGAACGGACGGAGGGCTGGGGCCTGGGTTCTGATCCGTCTGATGCCTCCTGACCGTGCCCCCCCACCCCCGCCTAGACTCTGAGGTGCGACATCAGCAGCCTGACCTTCCTGGACCCCCGCTGCCAGGCTGAGGACAGGGGCGACCAGCTGGTCCTGCACAGCACCTACTCCAGCTGCGGCATGAAAGTGACAGACAACGTGGTCAGCAATGAGGTAAGAGCGGGGGGCAGGGAGGGAGCAGCCTCCTGGGTACCCCCTCAGGCGCCTCCTCCATCTGAGGGGCGGAGGGCCTTTGGGGGAGGGGCGTGGTGCTTGGTAGGGAGCCGAGGTCCAGGCGGCCAGGGTTGGCTCCGCCTCCCCCTGTGTAAGCAGGTGACCTGGGTGGGGTCACTCTGGACTGACGGCTCCGTGGCCTTGTCTCTGCAGGTGGTCGTCAGCCTCCTGTCCAGCTCATCACCGCAGCGGGTGAGAAGGATGGTCACCGTGTGAACAGTTGGGCCGGGCCCGGGGTCCCTCCCAGGCCGGGAGGGAGCAGGCCTGAATCTCGCCCTGACCCTGGCACGCCCTGTGTCTTCCGCGGGCCCAGCCCCGCTCTGTCCGGCAGAAGCAGGACTGCGGAGGGTTATGTTCTCGGCCTTGCGAGTCAGCGGGTTCCAGCAGACACTGGCTGTGTGGCCTTGGGCAAAACACGTCTGCTTTGTGGGCCCCAAGGTCACGTGTGTGCACAGTGGCATGAGGACCCCGTGGGGTGCTCTGAGCAGCCACTGAGATGGCACAGGGAGAGCATTTCACACAGGCCAGGTCCGGAGCGGGTTCTGAATATTAGTTTGGTGTGGGTTTTTGTTTTAAATATATTTGTATTGATTTCCGAGAGGAAGGGAGAGGGAGAGATAGAAACATCAATGATGAGAGAACCATTGATCGGATGCCTCCTGCACGTCCCACACTGGGGATCAAGCCCACAACGTGGGCCTGTGCCCTGACCTGGAATTGAACCGTGACCTCCTGGTTCATAGGTTGATGCTCAACCACTCAGCCAGCCAGGCTGGTGTTTTTTTTAAAAGATGAGGGTGAGGGTCAGGCAGCGCCTCTGGACCATGACCCCTGCTCCCATCCCACCCTCACCTCTGGGGGCGCCTCCTGGCTGACCACCCCCTCCGTCTCCCGCAGAAAGCCGTGCAGTGCCTCCACACGAAGAGCATCTCCTTGCGGCTGGGCCTCTACCTCAGCCCGCAGTTCCTGCAGGCCTCCGACGCCATCGAGCTGGGCCAGCAAGGCTTCGTGCAGGTATGGACTGGACCTCCCACGCTGCCCGCTCCCACTGTTCATACAGAGATGAGAATTCAACTTTCCAGAGGAAGGAGGGAGCCGGACGGAGCGTGACGGAGGGGAGAGAAAAGGCAGAGCTCAGGGGCTCAGGGGCGGGAACTCCAGGGTGAATCTCGCTCGTCTCCTGAGAGCGGGCAGGGCGGAGCGTGAAGAGCTCTCACGCCCGTCCCCTCGCCCGCCTCCGCAGGTGAGCATGGCCCCGCAGAGCCGTGAGGTCCTGCTCAAGCTGGACAGCTGCCAGCTGGACCTGAGGCCCGAGGCGGACCCCGTGGAGCTCATCCAGAACCAGGCGGCCAAGGGCAACTGCGTGAGCCTGCTGGACCCCAGCCCCCGCGGCGACCTGCGCTTCAGCTTCCTCCTCCGCGGCCACATGGTGCCCACGCCCAAGGCCGGCACCCTCAGCTGCACCGTGGCCATGCGTCTCGAGACGTCATCCCTGGTGCGTGGGGCCTGGGCCGGGACCAATGTGAGGGTTTCGGGAAGGGACACGACAGTCCGGGGGGGGGGGGGGGGGAGGTGAGACCAGATGGCGAGGGGCAGAGCCGGTCAGGCGTGGCTCTTGGCTCTCAGGGGTGCTCCTGCAACACCCCCGCCTCTGATGACTCTGTGTCCAACCTTGGGAGGCTATGCAGCTGCAGCCGTCGTCCATCCATCCGTCCACCCACATCCCTCCCAGTCATCCGCCCATAGTCCTTCCACCATCCCAGTCCTCCACCCACCCACCCACAAGGCATGACCACCAGTGTAATCTCAGTGAACAGGAGGCCTGGGGGAGAGGGTTCAGACAGAGAAAACCTTCTGACTTTCTGTATTTATTAGTCACAGCGCTTCCCCGTCCAGTGGATCTCCTCTCAGGCACTCGGCCTGGACACACAGTCCTCCCAGGCCCTTCACACACAGGGTCTGAGTGTGTGGAACATTCCAGTAGCAGCCAGGATTGTCCCCAACACCCCTCCATAGCACAGTCTCCGGGGCCTGCTCGAGGGCTCCCAGCTGGAGGGCGGGATGGGATGCAAAGCCAAGGCTCGGGGTGGCTGGGCCTGGGGCCTGGGGCTTGGGGCCTGGGGCCTGGGGCGGGGCGTGAGCAGGAGGCGCCCTCAGAGGCTGTGCCCCACACGCTCTCTTCCCTCCCAGGAGGTCCGCAGGCCCGTCTCCATGCGCCTGAACATCGTCAGCCCTGACATGCCTGGTGAGCGCTCCCCGGTCTCTCTGGGGTTCCTGGCTGAGGTCAGAGTGGGGCACCACGGACAACCCAGAGGGATTGCCTAGGCTCATAGCACGGAGGACCAGAGAGAGAGCAGCCCCGGGCTCGGGGGCGGGGGGGAGCGGGCAGGACAGGGCTCCCCAGCTGCCCGGAGTCAGATCCACAGCTGCATCTCCCGGATGGAGACTCCTCTGCTCATGACCGCCCTGCGGGAGGGTCTCTGGACCCCACCTCGCTAGCTGACGGCACAGGGGGATGGGGCCTGCAGACTCAGGTCCGGATGGGACAGGGGACAGAAAGCACCTGGGGGGGCTGGCCTCACCGTAAGGCCCCCAGTGCGGAGGATGCCCTTCAGCCCAGCACCCCCAGCTTCTGTTCGTTCCCGCTGGGCCCAGGCCCCCACCAGACAGGAGAGTCCTGACCCTCCCTGGAGGCAGATGTGGGGGGTACCCCCCTCTTTGCCACCCAGGCCAAGCCAGGATGGAGCCCCGCTCCCAGCTCACAACCAGGAGACAGTAATCCCAGGTCACGGATAGGAAGTCAGGCCTGATCACACAGGGAAGAGCCAGGGGTGAGGAAGGAATGAGGCTTGGAAAACTCCAGAACTTAGCCCTCAGAGGTGGTCTGCCTGTCCCTCCCGGGGCACCGGGCTCAGAGGGGGCAGGGCCTGGCCCACAGTTACTCAGTGAGGAGGGACGGGCCCTGGATGCCCAGGCCCCACACTTTGCTCCGATTATGCCGGCCCCCTCAAACGCATCTCCCTCAGCCCGGGAGGCCTGAAGAGGCCCTCTTGGTGAAGGGTCATAGCGATCACACCTCAGTGCCAGGCGTGGCTGTGTGGACCCATTTGCTAGATGAGGAGACTGAGGTTGCTAGAGAAGTCAGGGCAGTGGGTGTGCTCCTGGCCAGCACAGGGGGAGGGAGCCAGGCAGGAGGCAGCGGCGCTGACCCCGCTGTCCCTCCCTCGGCCGCACAGGCAAAACCCTCGTCCTGCCCGCTGTGCTGGGCATCACCTTCGGCGCCTTCCTCATCGGGGCCCTGCTCACCGCTGCGCTCTGGTACATCTACTCGCACACACGTGAGTATCCCAGGCCCCCACAGGAGTGCTCAGGACCCCTCTGCCACCCCCCGGGGGAGCCCGCATCGCCTCTGGGGAGTGGGGGGCCCTGGCCGGGGCCCTGACCTCCGCCCCTGCCCCCAGGTCCCCCCAGCAAGCGGGAGCCCGTGGTGGCGGTGGCTGCCCCGGCCTCCTCCGAGAGCAGTAGCACCAACCACAGCATCGGGAGCACCCAGAGCACCCCCTGCTCCACCAGCAGCATGGCGTAGTGCCCGGCCCGGAGCCCCGGGGGCCGCCCGGCCAGCCCTCGCCCCGCCCGAGACACTGAGCGGCCACCAGCTGGGAGCCACTGATCATGAACTCACTCCGGGATCCCAACCCTCCTCCTCGACCAAGGACGGACCGTGCCCTCTGCCTCTTCCTCAGAGGCCTGCTGCCAGTGGGGGCACCAGCTTGGAGCACCCTCCACCACGCCCTGCAGACCCTTCAAGCTCAGTGGGCCTGGGGGGCGGCTGCCCGGGACCACAGAGAGACAGAGCGCTGCCCTATATGTCCACCCTGTTGTAGAAGCCCATGTCCCTGTTATCCCGAACTGGATCCAGCCCGCGATGACCGGGGCTGGGCAGGAGGTGAGAACTCAAAAGACTCTGCCCAGCCTCCTCCGGCCACAAGCGCCGCCTCCGAGACCAGCCTCGAGCCGCCAGGATCTGATCCCAGCAGCGCAGCTTTGGGCTGGCACAACTTTGGGGGGGCGGGGGGCGGGGGCATGGAAGCCGAGGAATGCCCAGCCTGGGTGCAGGGGAGCCTGGCTCCTTCCCGCACCGGTCACATGGAGACCCCTCCCCCCGCCCATCAGGATGGCAGCAGATAGGAGTGGCCAGGCTGCCTGACCTGGGCCCACCCTATATACTCATCACCAATAAATCAGACCATGAAACCAGTGCTGGGCCAGAAGGGAAGGGGCCCCTAAAATGATGGGGGGGGGGCAGCTCTGGGTTCAAATCCTGGACGTGCCACTTGCTGGCTGTGACTGTGGGCGGGTGCTGTGGCTTCGGTAAGCCAGCCCCGTTCCCTTGTCTGTGAGATGGGAATGAGAATTCTCGGTCACATGGTCTCTGGGGAGTGGTGCAAAGCAGTGGTCCACAAACACCAGGCCACTGAGGCTCAGACGGGAGGGGCCTGCCCAGGCCACACAGCCAGGCTCCTGCACAATCCACTTTCTGGGCCACCACAGCCCCCCGCCTCCTGTTGTCTGTGAGGGAGCTAGAGGTCAAAACTCAAATCAAAGATTTTCATTTAATCCAGCCACCCTCTGTCCCCACCGCCCCCAGGCAGGGCCCTCTCCTTGTCCAGAAGGCTGCTACTGAGAGGAGGGAAACTAGCGACCGACAGCTGGCGGGACCCTAGGCCTGGGCAGGACGCAGTCTGGTGAAAGCTAAAGCTGCACGGCCGGGCCTGCTACCCCAGGACCCGCCCCCCTCCCCGCTATCAGGAGGCAGGACGGAGAGGCCAAGCACCACGGGTTCAGAGACAGGATGTCCGATCTCCCCCTCCCGCCCACCAGCCATCCATTTCCCTGCCCAGAGCCCGGGCCCTGGGCCAGTCTAGAGGAATCAGGAAAGCAGAAAACAAGGCACCTGGTGTGGAGTCCGCGGAGAGGCGCAGGGCGGGTGTGGGAGGCCCCGCCCCCAAGGCCTCGGCCCGGCTACTGGGACAGGGAGGGGTCCAGCAGCTTCAGCACGCCGCCCACCAGGTGCAGGCTTCCCGTGACCAGCACATGGACGGCGGCGGCCTCTCGGAGCACGCTGGCCCCGCTGCTGGCCACAGGGTGGGAGAGGAGGTCCCGAGGGGGGCTGGGGGTCTGGAGGACAGGGTCCCGGCCCTGGCTGATCCACTGCAGAGCATGGGAGATGCAGCTGAAGACGAGGGAGCTGGCGCCGCGGGGGTGGGGCAGGCGGGGTGCCAGCAGCAGGGAGGCCGGCCCCCCAGCCTCCGGGCTGGGGGCGCTCCAGAGGTCCGGGCCGGCCGCCGCCTCCTGCAGGCGGCTCCAGTGCTGCTGGTGCTCCAAGCAGCGGAGCAGCACCTGGTCCAGGGTCACCATGAAGTTCTGCTGGTCTGCAGGACACGGGGGGGCGGCGCGTCAGCAAGGCGGGCGGGGGAGGGCAAGCACGCTGGGGACCCCTGCTTAACTCAGGGCCTTTCACCTGCACTGCCGGTCCTCAGAGCGGACACGATGAGGAAACTGAGGCTCAGGGAGGCTCGGTGGCTTCCCCAGTGTCTCCGAGCTGGTGACGAGCAAAGCCAGGCAGCTGAGCTCCAAGCGGGGGCTTTTGCCCACTGAGCAATCTCCCCACCCTCGCCTCTGCTCTCACTGGACGGGCCATCACGGGCCTGCATGAGCCTTTCCAGGAATGCTGGTTCCCGGGCTCTCCAGACTCCCAGGCGGTCTGATGTGGGGCCTGGGGAGCTGTATTTTTTATATCATTTCAAAAAAATTTTAATGGGACCCATTGTAAAAAAGAAATACATTTTACAATGGCAACCCAGTACTCACATATGTGTATATTATTGTCTGGAACAGAATCTTCAAAAAATAGTACCTGCCCTTACTTTGTGCAAGATACACAGGTATTTTCTATTTGATTTCACTTAAAGTAGAAAATGCTGGTGAGACCCACTAATTGATCTCAAGGGCCATCAGGAGGTTTTAACCTGCATTTTGGAAAAACGTTTTCCCGACAATTCCTTTTCAGTGTTGCAGCCGCATGCAAAATGTATCAAAGGATATTTCTACCATAAGACAAATCCAGCTCCTCCCCCAGCCACCATGCCTGCCACCTCTCACCTGCGTTGCCCACGGATGACACCTCTGTCAGGTTGGGGCAGAAGACAGCGTAGTCGAACTGGCAGGGCTGGAAGGCCAAGGGGTGAAGTGAGGTCAGAGCCCCAGGAGGATGTCCATCCCGCCCTGTCGTCCACGCAGCACAGGGAGTCCCCCCACGTCCCCCCTCTGGAGAGGCCCTCCGCTGGGGGTGCTGCATACACCCCGCCACAGCACCTCAGTGCCACCCCCTCCCCCAGCTCCCCCCTCCCCCAGCTCCCCCTGTGGTGGGGGGGAGGGGGAACAGAAGCTTGGGGGCGTGGCTACGGCTTAAGGTCGCCTAGCTACTAAACCAGGAATTAGCTCCAAATCCAGGCATTAGCCCCATTCTACAGTTGAGGAAAGGAGGTCCAGGGGGTGGGGTGCCGCCCAGCCAGAACAGGGCTGGGCTGCCTCTCACCTGCAGCAGCTTCAGCAGGGCCGCCGGGTCCCGGTCACCCGTGGAGTTGAAGAGCAGGACGCGCACCTCGGGCCCACTGCGAGGAGAGGGGAGTCGGGAATGGCCGCACCCCTACCTTTCCCGAAGAAACGATCCTCCCTCTACTCCCCGGCCCGCCCCATCCTTCCCGAGGCCCCGCCCCCGGACCCGGGCCCCGCCCCGCCCCGCACTCACCCCTTGCGGCGCTGCAGCGCCTGGCGGAACCAGCGCACGCAGGCCTGCACGCTGCTGCAGGTGTGCGCGCCGTCCAGGTACCAGGTGAGGGGCCCGCGGCACAGCATCTGCGTCCGGCCAGGCCACTCCGTGTCCCGAAGCCCTGGGGGACGGGCAAGGCAGCTCTTCACTCTCCCATCATAACCCGCACCCCTGTCTGAGCGCTCCCAGGAGCTCACCAGCCCAGCAGCCTGTGAGCGGTGCCAGAGGGATCAGCGATTCTGCTTCCTCTGATGGAATCTTCTAGGCAGCCCTCAGAGGGGCTACTGTCTTATATTGGCCCTTAGCTCAGAGAGATTAGGTCACAGAGCATATGAGTCTTGGAACTGGGATGTGACTCAAGATCTACCTGGCCCCAGAGCTGTCTCATGACCCTGACATGGGGCCTGGCACACAGTGGGCACACTGGAACCATTTGCTGAAGGGGTTTGACAGCCATGAGCACCTACTGTGTGCTGAAAGCTGTGGGGGAAGAAGCCTGACAAATATCACCATTCTTATGAATCTCATGGTCTTGTGATGACGATGACAAGGAGGACAGTGACAGCAGCTGCCACTGGCTGGGCACTTTATTCCATCTGGACAGGCTCTGAGCTCAGTCCCCTGGTGACATCACCTCACAGTGGGTCCTATTATAATCTCATCTGGCAGGTGGGGAAACTGAGGCTCACAGAGAGTTCGTGAACTCAAGGTCAAGGACGATTACTGACGTCAGAGTCCTTTCTCTTGGGCACCATATCAAACTGACCCCTCCTCTCAAAAAGCGAAGAGGGAGGAACATCTGAAGGGACCTGTGGGCAGGAGGGTCACTCACCATGCCGCATGGGGGCCGTGGGCTGGAACACGGGGGCCAGAGGCAGCTGACACAGGAGGCTCGGCCTGGACACTCTCAGCTCCCCAATGCCTGGGGGCAAGGGAGGGCGGTGTGGGCCGAGTGTTCTCAGGGCCCTCAGAGCAGGCTCCGCGTGTCCTGCCCACCAGCCTCAGAGGCAGGCTCCGCGTGTCCCTGCCCACCAGCCTCAGAGGCAGGCTCCGCGTGTCCCTGCCCACCAGCCTCAGAGGCAGGCCCCGCGTGTCCCGCCCACCAGCCTCAGAGGCAGGCCCCGCGTGTCCCGCCCACTCACCGTGGCGGTCCTTCCGCTGCAGCCAGCAGCGGGCCAGCTGCAGGGCCAAGGCGGCATTGGACCGCTGGTGCTCTCCCTCCAGGCCCAGGGTCAGCGGGGGGGCCCCGTCCTCCAGGGCGTCCAGCGGTGGACACAGGTAGAGGGGACACTGCAGAGGAGTCAGAGGAGCTGCTGCCGCCTCCCTGGGCAGGAGGCCCTTCCCGATGTGGTCAGCTCCCCCATCTTTCCTGCCGGCCAGAACCCAGCCCTGCTCCCCATCCGAGTGCTCCCGCTGGGCGAGCACCCAAAGGGGTGAGGCAGCAGCTCCCGGCACTCACCGAGACCTGCTCGGCGCGCTCCCTCAGCACCGCCAGGGGCCCGTCAGGCTGGGGCACAGTGAAGGCGGGGACGCCACGCTGTGGAGGACAGAGAGGAGGAGACAGGGCTGCTGAGGATCTCCACCTTCATCTCTGGCCTCTGCATTCCTGGGTCAGAGCGGCCCATCAGCCTCCCTCAGAGTATCAATGGGAACCACCTGATGGGGAGACTAAGCTTGGAGATGAGCCGAACCGGTTTGGCTCAGTGGATAGAGCGTCGGCCTGTGGACTGAAGGGTCCCAGGTTCGATTCGGGTCAAGGGCATGTGCCTTGGTTGCGGGCACATCCCCAGTAGGAGGTGTGCAGGAGGCAGCTGATCGATGTTTCTCTCTCATCGATGTTTCTGACTCTCTATCCCTCTTCTCTTCCTCTCTGTAAGATATCAATAAAATATATTTTAAAAAGAGAAAAAAAGATTGGAGATGAGGCTCAACTTGCTCAGTCACATGCAGAGCTCAGAACCCAGACCCCGCTGATGCCCAAGACCCTCCTGAGTCAGGACACCAAGGACCCTGCCCAGCCCCCCTTCCCTGAGCTTTAGGGCCAGGCCCAGGTACCTCCCTGCCCTGGGGCTGCCCGGTCACCTTGAAGATGCCCCCTTTCTGCCACGCGATCTTCTCCATCGTGTCCCCCAGGAGGCTCGTGTGGTCCATGCCAAGAGCGGAGACCCCACACACCACAGGCTTCCTGCCGAAGACGGAAGGGCCGTGATGCCCCCGCCCTGGGCCACCTGGGCCCGGCCCATCATCCCTCTCCCAAGCAGCCGCCCTCACCTGACTATGTTGGTGCAGTCATAAGCCCCGCCAATACCCACTTCCATCACTGCCAGGTCCACCTGCAGAGGGTCAGAGGGCATGGCAGGGGGTACAGGGCACCTGGAGGTCACAGGGGAGCCCCCAGCCTCCCCAAGGCCTTAGACACAGGGCGTTGGGAGCGGGCACAGACCTTCTCTTGCAGGAAGACGTGGAAGGCCATGAGCGTGAGGAAGCGGAAGTATGCAGGCATGGAGACACAGCTGCTGCTGTCCTGTGGATGGGAACACGCCAGGGCCTGAGGTCCATCCGCCTCTGCTCTGGGGGGGGGGGGTCCCGGGAGTGCAGTGCCTTCTGGGTCCCTCCGCCCGCTCCAGTGCCCGCTCCAGTCCCCCGCCAGCCCTCCTGTGTGGACACCTTGGTCTCCTCCAGCCTGTGGTAGAGGCGCCAGAAGTACTTGGTGAAGTGCTCGGGGCTGATGGGCTGCCCGTTGATGCGGATCCGCTCGCGCACCTGCACCAGGTGGGGAGAGCTGCCGGGACACCCGAGGTCAACAGGGCTCCCTGCTGGGGCTCCCCCGGCCTCCCCCAACCCCCGTCAGACCAGTCTGTCAGCAACACAGACCTGATCGTGTCACCGTCCTGCTGAAAACCCTTCCCCTGCCCTCGAGAGAGTCCCAGCTCTCCACACGGCTTCCCAGGCCCAGGTGGGGCTGATGCTCCTGGCCTGTGTCTCTCCTCTCCCGTGCCCCTCGACAACTCCCTGTGCCCGGCCCTGCAGGGCATCCCTGGGTGGACCCACAAGGCCACACAGGCTCTGGTCGAAGCCTGGGTTTTTCTCCAAAAACGTATTCTAGGTGCTGGCTGGTTCTACAGCCCCCCAGAGAGCGGGGAGCACCACGTGCCCCTACACCTCGTACCTGAAGAACCCCGTCTTCAGGCCGTAGCTCCGGAGGATGCGCTCCGTGAAGGCACAGGTGGAGCCCTAGAAAGGAAAGTTCTTGTCTGGGCAGGCCCCACCCCACCCATGGGCACGCTCTCCCTCCCCCGGGCCCCGCCCCTCACCTTCCCCTTCGTCCCAGTCACGTGGATGATGTTCAGCTGGTCCAAGTCCTCCACCTGGAACAGAAAGACGAGGTCCTCCACTCAGCAACAGGACTCACAGGCCAAGAAAGATGGGGGGTGGCCGCAGGCCCCGCCCACTTTACCTGCAGCCCGCTCCGCGCCAGGAACAGCTTCATGGCTTCCAGCTGGGCCTGGGGGTCGCCCCGCTGGCGCTTTACCTGCTCCAGGTAGCTGGCGTTGGTCTGCAGGGTGTTGAGTGTGCGCACGGCATCCTGGCAACAACAGTCCCCGGTGGCGGGTTAAGGCTCACTTGGGGTCCACGGGGACAGAGGCCCCCAGTTACCTAAGGCCAGGCCAGTGCACCAGCCTGCCGGGCCAGCCCTGTTGCCCAGCTCTGAGGTTAGACACCGGTGAGAGAGAGGTGGCATCGTTCCAGCTCTGGCACCAACGGGAGCCTGAGGCAGCTCAGCCGCACCCAGGGAGTGCCAGGCGAGGCGGGCAACAGGAGTAACGGGGTTAGCCTCGCTTTGGGTGCCAGCTCCCCCGGCTGCACCCCGGGGGCCTTTGCGCTCATTCCCTCCAGTGGGGTCCCCCACTACATTGGGCCCCTACTGAGGTGGGGCTAGAACCACAGAAGGTTCTGGAACGAACGGGAGGTCTAGAACTGGAGAAATTAGCATAAGGAATTCCTGAAGTCTTCCTTCCATGCCTGACCCTGACGACTGAGATTCCATATCCAAATCAAAAGTGAAACTGCCTGAATACGAGGTAGTTTCTCACTATTTATGGAGGGTGGGATAAGGTGATGGTTGTTTAAATTTGGTGGTTTTTTGGGGGGGGCCTGCAGGGATATTTTGTGTTCATGTGTGCAAAAATAATAAATTGGCATTCCTGTGCCACTCCCCGCCTCTCAAAAAAAAAAAGAATAAGAATAAGAGCCCTAACCAGTTTGGCTCAGTGGATAGAGCATCGGCCTGCGGACTGAAGGGTCCCAGGTTCGATTCTGGTCAAGGGCATGTACCTTGGTTTCGGGTACATCCTCAGTGGGGGGTGTGCAGGAGGCAGCTGATCGATGTTTCTCTCTCATCGATGTTACTAACTCTCCCTCTCCCTTCCTCTCTGTAAAAACACAATAAAAATATTTTTAAAAAGGGGGAAAAAAGAAAGTTTCTTTAAAAAAATAAAATAAAAACACAAAAATATTTTTAAAAAGGAAAAAAAAAACAGTTTCCTTTCTTTAAAAAAAAAAAAAAGAATAAGAATAAGAATAAGAATAAGAATAAGAATAAGAAGGCAGAGCTGCTTGAAGCCACAAGATGGAAAAGAGAAGGCAGATGGGAGGGAGGGTGTGCCCAGTCACTAGCCAGGAAGGCAGGTAGGTCGGCCTCAGGAGGGTCCACCTCGGAGGTAAGAGTGGGGGCGCTCTTTATTTTCCCCCGGGACCCTAAGGGTTGGTTGGAGGCCCCACTCCAACTGGTGCCACCTGTCCGGCTGGCATCAGGTTCTGGTCTCTGGCCACTGGCCCTTGGCATGAAGCCAGGTGGAAGTTTCCTGTTTTCCAGCTTCTTGTCCCAACCCCACCCACACTCCACTGATTCTGGAACACCAGGACCCCGGCCAGCGGGGCCGCTGGACCTCTGGGTCCTATCACGGGGCGCCCCCTCCAACTCCATCGTGGGGCACTTCAGCCTCAGAATTCCCAGATGGTGGTCCAGGCCAGCTCCCTGGTCCCCGTCCCCACTGCGGGACTCCAGGATGTCCGGCCCGCGGGCTCCCGGGCTCCCGGGCTCCATGGGCTCAGTTCCCAGGTGCCCTCCGCAGCTGGCACCGGGAGGCGGGGAGCCCAGCGCCAGCCCACGTGTCATCGCCGCCCGCCGCGGGTACCGGTACCTGGTATTCCATGCCGGGCTCCTGCGGCGCGGGCCGCGCGCTAAACTCTCGCGCTCCCGTGACCCCGGTCGTTACGCCGCGCGGGAAAGCCGCTGCCAGGCGGAGACTTGCGCGCAGGCGGCTGCGTGCCCGCGACATAGTCCCGGGCCCGGAGCCTCACACCGAGCCCGAGCCGGCGACGTCCTGCCCCGCCCCTTCCCGCCCCGCCCCGCCCCGCTCTCCGCCAATCAGCGCCGCCCAAGGAGCCACCGGAGCCAATGAGAACCCGCGGGCGCCATCTTTGTGAGGGGCAGTCTCCCGTGCTCAGGGCTTCGGCCATGTTTGTGCGGGGCAGGTTCCTCGGGCAGCTTCGGGCGCAATGAACTTGCACTGCTTTTGTCATCCTCCTCCCAAGGCCACATCCGTCATCAGAGCCACTCGTCGTTAGCATCCCTCAGCCTCTACTCCGGGCCGGAACCAGCTCGGAACCGGCTCCGAGCCGGATGAAAGGACCTTACAGGTGCCACGGAACCACGGCCCCAAATGTCCCAAATACACAGAGACCACAGGCAGCGGGGGACGGTCCCTGCCCTCGCGAATCTGACAGCCCGGTTTGGGGCCAACAGAGCAAAAGCGAGGACGCTGCTGGGGTGCCTGGGAAGTCTTTCTGGAGGAAAGCAACATCCTGGAGGGAGACCTGGGGGCAAGGGGGAGTCGGCGAGGTGTAGGGATGGGAGACAGGTTTCCCGGCAAACGAAGGGAACGATGCGTGCGAGGCAAACGATTGGAGAGAGAGAACTAGGCGCCCAAGAATAGCACTTCCACCTGGTGAGCCCCATAGTGCCAGCATGCTACCCCCAGCAGGGCCATGCAGCCTGCTAAGAACTTTGGCTTAAATTTGGATGACAATAAGATGGTTTTAAAAGAGATGACAAGGCTAGATTTGCACTTGATTTGCTGTGTGGAGGAGAGCCTTTCGCCTCCATGGAAATGTTAGGATGGACAGTCCCTTTTTTTACAGCTGAGGTCTAGAAAGGGGGGTGGCGAGTGGCTGCAAACACCCCTGGAGAGAAGTTCCCACACGTGAAAGGCAATCCTTCAGAAAACGGGCGGAATTTCAGGACCTCCCTTCCTTTTTCCTGCAGGCATTGGGGTAACTATTTACCAGAGATTGGTTTTGAAATAAACAAAGGAGGGCCAAAACTGGTTTGGCTCAGTGGATAGAGCATCGGCCTGCGAACTGAAGGGTCCCAGGTTCGATTCCTGTCAAGGGCATGTACCTTGGTTGCGGGCACATCCCCAGTGGGGGGTGTGCAGGAGGCAGCTGATCAATGATTCTCTCTCATCAATGTTTCTAACTCTCTATCCTTCTCTCTTCCTCTCTGTAAAAAATCAATAAAATATATTAAAAAAAAAACAAAAAGAAAGAAAGAAAGAAAGGTGTTGGGAAGGCTCCTTCATTAGCTGGCTGGGCTTCCGCGCCTCACATCAAGGCCAGGTGGGGCACCTGGACAATAAAGAAGTCCTTTCCTCTCTTGGCTTCTTCCTCTTTTTAATAAGTGAAACTCTCTCTATACATGCTCATGTATATAACTTAGTAACTGCATAACAATTGTCATAAATACGTTTTAAGTTTCTTTTGCTTACCCCCTCCCCTCACTTGCTCCTTTGGAAATCATTGACAACCGGGCCTTGTCAATGCAGATGATATATTCCTGTCAACTTTTTTTTTTATTGTCTAAAGTTTTACGTATGTCTCCTCCCCCCTTCCCCCCCCCCCCATCTGTCCACTTTCTTACTCAACAATAGGTGTATAGGGATTCTTCTAAGTCTTAGAATCTAAGACAAGGACTTAGCAAACAGTTAAGTAGCACTTCTCCGGCCAGGCACTGCTCTAACCACTTCCCACATAGTTGCTCATTTAGTCATCACAATCCCGTGAAGCGGCTGGGAGTATTACCTTCTTCGTTTCACAGGTGAGGAAACTGAGGCACAAAGGAATAAAGGGACACGCCCGAGTCACAACAAGATTTTTACTGTAGCCTCTTTGCCCCCCTCCCACTCCAGGCACCAGCATCCTAACTCCCCTCCTCCCAAAGCTACCAAAGGTCTGTTTCTTGTGATCTTTCCAGAGAAATAAGCAAATTTTTTTTCCCTTTTATAGTCACTGGTAGTGGACCATACATGCGGGTCTGTGTTGTACTTTACCACCTGCCTTTACATCCTGGACCTGATTCGGAGCCGTGTCCGTACATAAGAGCCTCCCCATCCGCTGATCCGTTCTCCGAAGTGCTGTCTGGGGTGGAAGTACCACTGTGTATGTGACCATCTCCTGCGGGAGGACATTCAGGTTCCCCGGATTTTGGCATCACCAGCAGTGCTTCCATCGGTAGCATTTTATCCTCGTCATTTCTTCACGTGCCAGAGTGTCTGATGCACACACACTCCAAGATAAGCAACCGCTGGGCTGGAGGTGCTTTGCACTGGACACTTTCATACTTATAGCCACTTTGCCTGCACCCCCCGCAGGCATAGCCAACCTTTCTTCCCCACACAGACCTTAAGCCCACCTTGATCCTTGTCAATATCACGTGTGGAAAAATGCATTCTTGGGTTATCGGTTGCATTTATTTTATTTGGAGGAGACTGAGCACTTTCTTATTTAAAAAACAAAACACAGCCTTTTGTATTTCCTTTATAGTCTGTTCACCTCCTTTGTATCTTTGCTTTTTATTTGAAAAGTCAGAGGTGTGAATCGTAAAATGAGACTATTCAAAGGAACAAACCGGTTGGTGAGACAGGGTGGAGAGTGGGATCCCATTTTTGTGAAAATAATAATTTAGAAATAGCCTGGAAGTTATGCCCCAAGTGGTAATGGCGCTTAGCTCCAGGTGGCCAGGCTAGAGGTGACCTTTGCCCCCTTTTGCTTATGTGGGTTTTATAAAATGTCCCCGGAGCGGGCATAATTAGGAAAAAGGGCGAACCATTCCTACCGCTCTAGGCGGCTGCACCTGGACGCACCTCTTGTTTGACTTTCTGGAACAACGGGGTCAGGACAGTGAGGCCCAGCAAGGGGCCCAAACCGCCCTGGAACCTGGCGTGGCTTCCCGGGGGTTCCTGGGGTCCCCACTCACGGCCACGTGGGGCCCTCAGGAGGGCACAGGCCTGTGGTGCGGGCCGTGCGATAGCCAGGCCACAGACAGGCTGGCTCAGTCCTGCCTCCTCCCCTCGGAGCTGGGCAGAGCCTTCGCTGCTGGAACCAGAGAGCAGCTGGCTTTTCAGAGGGAATAATGCTTGTCTTCCCCCCCACCCCACCCCCCGCCCTATTTTTTTTCCTATCTGTGACCATTGTCCGTGGCACCTGCTCCTTGGGGTAAGGCTTCTGGAGCCCCCTCCTGGCCAGGCGCGGTGCTGGGCCGGTTTTACAGGCGCGGAAACAGGACCTGGGAGTCACCTGTGAAGGGGACCAGCCAGCAGGTGCAGCTGTCCCTGCTCCTCTGATTCCCGTAACTACTGACTGCGCCCCTCCGATCAAGCTAATTAAAGGAATTCCTGGCTAATTTTTTCCACCTGTAACTTGGATTTTCTTAAATAATAGTTAATGTGGGTGCATTCCAGACCCTCTACGTGCACCTGTCTTCTTGGATCCTCACCCCGTCCTGCAGGGAAGGTTCTGTTTCAGGACCTATTTCTCAGAGGAGGCAACCAAGGCCGAACAGGGGGAGTGACTTAATCATTCACTGGGCACCAGTGTCCACGTCCAAGCCACCCCTGGACCCTGCCCCCCTTGCTGCCCTGTGCCCAGTGAGGCGACCTGGTCATCTGGTCAACAGAGTGGGCCTTGGGCCAGCTCTTACTTCAAAGGGAGGCCCTGGGGCTGCTAAGGAGCCCTGTGAAGTGCAATCCTCACCTGACCCTGGGGCATCCCTCAGCTCTTTCTCCCCCTAGCGGACCCACACCATGTGACCCAGGCAAGGCACCCAGTCTCAAAGTGAGAGGGTCTAGATAACCTTGTAGGGGCTGCTGTTTCCAAGCCCTGGCATCTGGGCCTGCCCCTCCTCTGCTGCTGGGCACAAGGTTCCATCCAGTGGACTCGGGGGGGCATGGCCCAGCCTGGCATGCAGCCCTGCATTCTCGCCGGGGCTTCAGACTGCACAGGGAGGGAGGGAGGCCCCTTCTCATGGCACCCATTCAACAGAAGAGGAAGACTAAGGCTTCGTGAGGCTAAGTGGCTTGTCCAGTGTCTATCAGTACGTGAACCTACATCCATGCTGCACCCCTTGTAGCCAAGCCTGGGGTTCCCATCCCGAGCCCTAGCCCGTCTCTGCCCCAGCCAAGCTGGAAGGCTTCCGCTGCCTGGTGAGCCGCCTCACCTCGCTGAGCCCTGTTGCTGCATCTGTAAAGTGGGATTGCAGTGGCGCCCACCTCAGGGAGCTGGATGAGGCTGAGAGAGAGGGTGCTGGGCCAGAGCACGGAGCCAGGGCTCCACCCATGTGCCAAGGTTAGAAATCTTTAACAAACTGAGTCCTTAATGGCTCTTAACCACACCTACCAGATCTATAGGCTGCAGGCAATAATGGTTTCAGATCTGTAAGATGCAGATAACAATGGGCACAGGGCAGGTGGGTAGTGAACACTTGATCCATGTGGCCTTAATTGTTATTGGTTTTTTTTGCAGGTTACTGAGATCATCAGTGGTGTTTCTGTTTTGTTTGTTTCTTTTAATCCTCACAGGAGGATATTTTTCCATTGACTTTTAGGGAGAGTGGAAGAGAGAGGGAAAGACAGAGAAATATCAATGTGAGAGAACATTGATTTGTTGCCTCCTGCAGGCACCCTGACCAAGGCCAGGGCGGGGGAGGAGCTTACAACCAAGGTACATGCCTTTGACTGGAATCGAACCCAGGATCCTTTGGTCCACAGCCCAATGCTCTATCCACTTAGTCAAACCAGCCAGGGCTGTTATTGTCTACACTAATAAAAGGATAATATGATAATTAGACCAGGAGACCTTCTGGATGTCCTACTGGACAAAGCCATGGTGGGGCTAAGGCAGAGGCAGTTAGGGGCGATCAGGCCAGGAAGGGAGGGCAGGCTGGCAAGAGGGGGCAGTTGGGAGTGATCAGGGGGGGCACCTGTGAAGGCAGTTGGGAGTGATCAGGCTGGACGAGTGGTGCAGTTGGGGGCAATCAGGCTGACACGCAGAGAGGGTAGGGGCGATCAGGCAGGCAGGAGGGTGAGCGGTTAGGAGCCGGGGGTCCCGGATTGCGAAAGGGATGTCCGACTGCCCCATAGAGATCGGCTCTAAACCAGCAGTTGGACATCCCCAGATCGGAGAGGGTGCAGGCCGGGCTAAGGGACCCCCCCCCCCACACACACACACACAAACTTTGTGCATCAGGCCACTAGTTAATAATAATGAGACTAGCAGTCCTCTTCAGAGTAGTCCTGAGAGTTCAATCAGCTGAAACCAGCCTACAGATCACACATGCCTGGCACACAGGACCCTGGAGGTAGCCTCTGCCAGCAGCCCTGCCTCACGGTTCTGCTCTGAGACCCTCCACAGCCACGCTGAGGCCAAGGCTTACCAATGCAAGGTTTTCCTTGAAAGTGAGGGTTTATCATTGCTGATGATCTTGGACCCCTGAGGTCGTTTACACCAATTTGTACAAAAGAATGAAGAGGCTGAGAGAGGCGGGCGCCCGCCCAAGGTCACAGCGCCCTCCTACCTGGAAAGAGGCAGATTTAGCCGAGACAGGCCCCCCGGGTGGGCCCGGCTGCTCCATGGCTGCTTCGCACCCCAGCTTCTCAGCTACAGGCCAGGAGGTAGCGAAGGATCTGGCACCTTTCATTCCTGACTTTCATGCTCCCCACTCAGACAGGCAGTGCTGGCAGGCCACCTCTGCCAGGCCAGGCTCGCTCTGACCAGGCTTCAGCTGGGCTGGAGATGGGAGGGGAGTAAGAGGACACCCACGATCCTCCTCCTCCCCACCCAGAAGCACAGGGCCTCCCGGGGTGCAGGGAGGAAGTCTCACCTGATAGGGTCCCGCTCTCCTCCTGGGACCTGCCCACGGCCCTCTGGTCCTTCTGGAGGTTTCCAGAGTGCGGTTCCCACGGGTTAAATAACAACCGGGTGGGGTTAAAGGTGAGCAGGCCGGCGGAGACACTGCGGGAGAGGCACGTGTGGGAGGCTAGCAGCGCTAGGGGCTGGCTTTGCTGGGCCTTGTATCACAGCCTCTCTCTCCTTATTCTTAGGGCCTGTTTGCCCTGGCCCTGCCCGGCTGGGGTCCCTGAGCAGGGGGAGTAGAATTCAGGAGTGAGAGGCTGTGGTTCTCCAAATCTTTTGGTTAAGAAGCCAGGACACAGACCCATTTTCCAGCCTGCTGGGTGACACTGGGCCCGAGGGCCGACCAAACACAGCCGCTAGCAAAGACCTTTCCGGCTCTGCCTGACTCACTGCCTTGAGATTCACAAGTGCATCTTCTGATACTACTTGCCTCAGGGTCATGTTCTGGGGCCCAGACGTCCCTCCAGACTGCGATGGCTGGCACACCAGGGCTGGAGGCTGAAGCAGAGGGACCCAGGTCGCCACTAGTCCTGACCTCCTCTCTGGGGTGTCCTATGGGGAAATGGGGTTTGGGGGGAGCTTGGAGCCAGAAGCTCCAGGGCTTGGGGCCTGCTTTGGTTGTTTTAAAATATGGTTGAAGTGCATGAATAAAAACACTAATTCAGGGAATATGGGAAAGCACAGGGGAAAAGAGCCACAGGAGAAAAAAAACCACGGGCAGTTTTCGTGATTGTTTTTCCTGTAAAATGAGCTCCGGCGGCGCATTTCCCACCGCGGCCTTTGGAACCACCTCCCGGCAGAGCCTACACCGGGGCCTCCTTCCTCCTCGCCCCGCAGTCCCTCCTGGGCCTGCCTGACCGGGCTGCACAGATCCCCGCGGCGGCTAGAGCTGCCCTCCCGCGCCTAACGGGGGTTTGGACATACACTGAAGTTAAACTCTGCTCCTACCTGTGCTGCTCCTATCTTACGCTTCCCGCATGCAGGCTGCCCTGCAGGGTGGGTGCATGGGGCGGAGGCAGCGGGAACAGGTTAGGGGTACGGCCCTGGCGTGGCCACAGGGCCCTTCTATGGGACAAGAATCCACAGCCGCCTTCTCTGCCGGGCCTGGGCTCTCAGCCTACGAAGACTCGCTGGTTCCTAATCCCCCTCCACGGGAGGGGGTCCTGCTTCCTGTCCTGCTCCCTCCACCCGATGGCTCCCTCTCTTCTGGACCGTCAGGATCTGTGGGAACGATCACTCCCTGTCCCCAAGACGCTCTCTCACTGTCACTTCTCACTTCATCCATTGCCCTCAATCCCCGGACAACGTCTAACGCTGGGCCACGTCTCGCCTCCTCCAGCGGGGACTCCAAGTGGAGACTGGACAGCTGCTCCTAAGACATTCCTCTGAGTGGCATCGCTGGGCCCAAGAATATGGACCTTTGATAGGAACCTGATCCTTCAGAGGAAAAACCCTGCGAGCTTTCCCCAATAGTCACGTCATTTAAAGGAGGACCTCGCTGGTTTTGTCCTCCGATTGCTGGTTGTATAGCATCCTCCCAAAATTCATGTCCAACTGGAACCTCACGATGTGACTTTGAAAGTCTTCAGAGACGGAATTGGTTAAGATGAGGACATACTGGGTCATGGTGAGTCCTTGTGAGAGAGCACAGAGGGTAAGACCCCCACGTGACCATAGGAGAGGGATATGTCTACAAGCCAAGGGCACCAAGGAGGCAGGGAGCGGGTGTTCTTCCTCAGAGCATAACCACAGCCACAGCGACTCGACTTCTGGCCTCCAGATCCTACAGAATGGAGGTAATTCTAAGCCACCTGTCGGTGGCAACTGGGTATGGCAGCCTCAAGAAACTAATCATGCCCTAGCCGGGTTTGCTCAGTGGATAGAGCATCGGCCTGTGCACTGAAGGATCCCAGGTTTGATTCTGGCCAAGTGCACATGCCTCAGTTGCTGGCTCGATCCCCAGCGGGGGTTATGCAGGAGGCATGGATCAATGACTCTCTCATCATTGATGTTTCTGTCTATCTGAAACAATAAAAATAAAAAATAAAAGAAACCCACTAGTCAAGAACTTTTTACTTTCACTAGTATGAAGCTGTGAGCTGGGCCAGTTTTCACAAGAGCAGTTCCACCTGGGCCCTTCACGAGGCCCCCCCCCCCCACCCGGGTAAGAATACAGAATTCCCCTCAAACACACCTGCCCCAACTTGACTCAGGATGTGCTGCTCCTCCAAGGGCCCCAGCTTCGAGCCCCCAAGATCCAACCTCCACCTTACCCAAGCTCCTGCCCCTTCCTCAAGCCCCCGCAGACTCCCAAGAGCCGGAAGGAACTTTGCAAGCTCCAGGTCTGTTAGCATCCCATCCATAGGGCTTTTTGCACTCTCCCCTCACCTGTGCCCATGGGTCAAGTTTGAACACAGATGCTGCCAGCCATAATGGACTGTGCCCAGCTGATCTGCCCACACAGCTCACCACAGACCTTCTCCAGTCCCCTCACCAAGGAGACCTTATCTCACCTGTCTTCCCTCTGACAGAGGGAGAGGAGCCGGGAGCTTCATGGCGCATGCCCTTTGGGAAACGAGATGGCAAGTCCGGAAGGGACCAGATGGGGAAAAAGGACAGGAGTCCTGTACCATTATGTCAGGGGACATGGACTGGGACAAAGATGAGTTCAGATCTGACAAATCAAATTTCAACAGTGAGGCCCAACCTGTTGGCTGCAGGGTAAGAGCTGGGAGCCTGAACACAGAACAAAGCATACAGCCACTTAGTGAAAAAAGAAAAAAAAAAGTCAACTTTAATTGTAACTGGTCAAACTGTGTCCAGGAATGTCTTTAAACAACCGAATAAAACGAACATGATAAAATCCTCCTACTGAAGAAACCACGCTTCTGCCAGCCCAGCACCTCCGAGGCTCAGGCCAAGGGCAGCCCACATCCAGGCCGGTAGGGCCCCCGTGCAAGTTTCTTAGGCCGAGAGAGACCGGGGGTGGGCGAGGACCCGTTCCTCCTGCCATCGTGCTGGGAACCTAAACAGTCAGTCACCGGTGGGGTGCACCCCTCCGCACACCCATCCCTGTCCCAAGGTAAGTGGAGACGCTCTGGACATGCTCCTGAGGCCTCAGAGCCCTCCTGGACATCGAGCCAAAGCTTTACTCCAGTCCGCTCAGATGGCACTCCCAGTGCCCGGATGGGAATAAGACACGCACTGGAGAAAACCTCCAACGCCCCATCGTCTCCAGGCCCGAGTCACAGCCGGAGAGAAAGACGACGAGAGCCGACGGAAAGCAGCAGCTCAGAAGACACGCTCGAACTCCGTCTGGTTGGTGTTGGTGGGGTTGCGGCTCTGGTTGGTGGAAGGCTGGGTGATCTGGCTGCCCTTCCGGCGTGGTGGCGCCAGGTACTCGAACATGGAGGTCAGGTGGGTGGAGAGCATGCCCTTGAGGTCCGAGGGCATGGGGTCGGACCAGAAGAAGTCATGGTTGAGGGCGTCGTCGCTGTCGATGCGCTGCGCGGGGTCCAGCACCAGCAACTTGTCGATGAGGTCCAGGGCGTAGGGGTCGCGCACGTAGGCCTTCAGCCTGTCCTTCACCTTCCGCTTCTGGCCCTTCACTAGCTCCAGTTTCTCAAACAGCTCGTACTTGTCCACGTTGGGCCACACCTGGGGAAGGCACGGAAGAGGATGACGTTAGTTCAGGAGCTGAGTGGCTTGTCCATTGGTCAAGCACCTGCAGGGACTAAAACTTCCCTGACCAGATGCTTCCGCACCACCCAAGGTCTCTAAGGTCAAAGCAGCAGTGACCACGTGTTTGGCACCAAGTGCCAGGTCCTTTTACATAAATCGCCTGGAACACATGTGCCACAGCAGACACGGGCAGTTGTTTCACGAAAGAGAAACTCAAGACAGGTGAGAAGTCCACATGCCTCGCCCCAAGCCACAGAGCTGGAGGCGGAGCGGACAGCCTGTGCAGCTCTCAAGGCAGGCCCTGACCCTCCACCTGCCACCTCTCCAGAGAGGAGCTCTCCTCTGTTCCACTCCCCGTTCCTCCCCTGCCAGGGAGATTCTGGTCTCTGCATCCTGCAGGGCCCAGGGGCCGGGGCAGCCTGGCCACGCACCTCGGGGGTGATGGAGCCGCAGAGCTGGCTGATGAGGGCGAGCTGGTGCTGCTCCGTGTTGCCCTGCATGATGGGGCTGCGGGTCCACATCTCCGCCATGATGCACCCGGCACCCCACAGGTCAATGGGGGGGCCGTAGTCCCGCTCCCCTGGGAAGAAGAGCGCACCAGGAGGGCCCCTTGAGCCCGAGGGCCTCCTGAGACGCGAGGCCTCAGGGCCGGTGGCTCAAGGAGCCCTGGCAATGGGGGCGGGGCCAGGCTGAGTGCCTAGCCCCGCCCCGCTGCCCCCTCGGGCGTCCTCACCGAGCAACAGCTCCGGGGGCCGGTACCAGAGTGTCACCACACGGTTGGTATAGCGGTTGGGCTGGCTGTTCTTGGCCAGACTGAAGGCCCTGGCCAGCCCGAAGTCTGCCAGTTTCAGGACCCCGTCTCGGGTGATGAGCACGTTGGCTGCCTTCATGTCCCTGTGCAGGATCTGCAGGGAGGGCGAGAGGGCTGAGTCAGGTTCCCGGGGGTCCTTTAGCCACACCCACCCAGCAGTGGGGGCAAAGGTCAGCCTGGCCTCCGTCCCCCCCACCTTGTTCCTGTGGATGTAGTAGAGGCCATTGAGCAGCATCTGCATGACCTTCTTGATCTCGGACAGGGTGAACTTGACTAACACGTTGCTCAGCAGCCCAGCAAGGTCATGCTCACAGAAGTCGAACACCAGGTATATACTGCCTTTGCAGCGGTTATAGGGGGAAGCTGAGGCAGAAGGAATGGGAAGGAGGGAGGCGGGTGAGAAGAAAGTAAAGAATCCCATATGCAACTCATTTTCCCACAACCAGCTCCTAAACCCCTCCAGCCCATGGGCACCCGGCACCGTCTGCGTGCTCCTTCGCTGATAAAGCGTGTCCTGATGCCTCCTCTGGGCCGGGCTGTGGCGGCCCCGGGGAAGCACCGGCTCCCACAAAAGGACCGGAGAAAGCAGCCATAGCAGGTCTGCCTGGGCTGAGAAGTGTGTCTAGTTCCAACTTTGCAAACAAAGCCTTAAGTGATAAGCCTCACTGTCTTCATCTGAAAACGGCAATAAGAGCCAAGCAACTTACCTTTGGTTCGACAGATCTCAATCAGGTTGACCACATTCTCGTGTTTGAGGAGCTGGAGGATCTTGATTTCCCGCAAGGCTGTGATGGGGAACTGTGTGGGAGAAAGACAGGTGAGACAGAGGGAGTGAGCGCACCGCGGACCCAGGAACTGGCTCAGTCTGCGCGAAGGGGCACAGGTTGGGAGACAGGAAAATCCTGGGCTCTGAAATCAGCTCTCAGGGGCCCTATCTGAAAAACGGGTGTAAAGTAGTATGCACTCCTCAAGGAGTTGGTTTGAGACAGTGAATCGAAAGTGACACTTAATCACTTCACTATTAGTCACTAAATGCCCCACTGCTTCTGTAACCTTTACATTTTAGCTCTGTGCATGTTTAACTCGGGCATGAACAAAAACAAAAAGAGTTATTAAGAAATGTCTGCTAAGAACTAGGTCCCTGGAAACTGGACCAGGGCGGAGTGGGGAGAGGGACCTGCTCCTTTTCAGCTGAGCATTAGACACCCTTTTAAATCCACTGCATGCATTTCTCATGTTATACTACACAAAATTAAACGCTAAAGAAAAAAGGTTTAAAGACTTCCTAATTTCATAAACCGCCCTGCACTCAGGGCAAGCATGAGCTCCCCCTCCTGGCCCTAACCATATTTGCCTAAGAATGAAAATTTCAAATACTTTAATGCATTTGAGCTAGAAAATTTAATGTAGAAGTCAAGTTGCCTGCACTATGGAAATTCCCGCACGGCTGTGCCTAAGTTAGGTCTCCGCGTGAGAATCCTAGAAGCAGCGAGGTGGAAACTCAAGTCGGCTGCCTGCCACTGGGCCCATACTCACCCCCTCCTTCTCATTCTCCATCAGGACTTTCTTCAGAGCCACCTTTTGGCCGGTCAAGCGATGCTTTGCCTTAAACACCTCCCTGCAGGTGGAGAGGGGGATGCAAAACCCATCAGGACATGTTCGCAGGGCCCGCCCCTCCCCCACCAGGAGAGGAAGGCAGGAAAAAGGGGTCTCACGGGCGGGGCGGGGCGGGGCCTGGAATCGAGGGCACTCGGCTACCCACCACCAGCTCTTTGCGGTCCCTCTCCGAGCCCTTACTTTCTCCCCTCGGTCTCTTCTCACCCAGGCCGCTCTGAGGAGATCCTGCTCCCCTCACAAGCTCCCCTCTGCAACCCCTCCCCATTCCCCATCACGGGCCTCAGGCTCCTCCCCGCCAGCCAACTCCGTCGGGCCCAGGCGGGATGGGGTGCAGCCTAGCTAGACCAGGAGACAAGTCTAGGGCTAGGAGGCCTCCTGACCACCTCGGGCCGGCACCGTGCATCCCGTCGGAGGCCCTGAGGAGTGCAGGCCCAAGGCACCCAGCCCCTCCGGGCCCAACCTTACCCAAAAGTGCCTTGGCCGATCTTAGTGAGCTTCTCGTATTTGGTCACCTCATCACAAAAGGGGCACTCCACTGAGTCGTATTGCTTTGCCATGGCCGCCTCCAATGCGCCACCGCCGCCCCCAGCCGCCGCAGCCGCCGCCGCTCCCGCACCGGGTCCCACCGCCGTGCTCCAGGCCCCTCCGCGGCCGCGCCACTTCCGCCTCCACGGCCACTTCCGGCCTCGCGGCGCCGACCCCGCCTCTTCCGTTCGTCGGCCGCCGCCAGGCCCCCTGGGACTTGTAGTTCCCGGGAGGCCAGGAGGCACCGGAGCTGCAGAGGCGCCTCCGCCGCCACCGCTGCCCCCGCCTCCGCCGCCGCCACTGCTGGTGGCGACCCCGATCGGGGGCGCGGGGAGCCGAGGCGCCGGGGCTGGGGCTCGGGGCGGTGCGTCCCGCTGCATGGGCCTGGGCCGCCGCTGCTGCCGAAGCCGCTGCCGCTCTGGCGCCCGATCCCGGGCCAGCCGCAGTGCCCTGCTCCTGCTCCTCCTCCTCCGACGGCGCCGCCTCCGCCGGGCTGCGCGGGGCGGCGAGCGGGGGGGCGGCCCCCAAGCCGAGGCCCGGGGGCTCCCTGGCCGGGCTCGGGCCCGGGGCGGCCGGGAGAGGGGGCGAGACGGGAAGAGCCGACGAGGAGGCGGCCCCAGAGCCCGGGAGGGGGCGCGTTATAAAGGGGGAGGCGCCCAGCCCTCTCCCTCCCTTCCCCCTCCACCCGCCCCTCCCTCCCGCCCTGCGCGGCCGCACCTGCCGCCGTCGCCCGCCCGCCCGCCCGCGGCCCTCGGCGCGTCACCGCCCGCGGCCCCTCCCCCGGTCGGAGGTGGGGCCCACAGTCGACACCTGGCTGCGGGGCGCCTCGGCGCGTGCCTCAGTTTACCGCCACACTCCAGCTGCCGCGGGGAGCCCCTTCCTCCCGGCTCGGAGTGTCCCCCACCCCAACCCCCACACACACACACACACTGGTGAAGGCGGGAGGTAGCCTGGGAGCGGCCTCAGGTCCTGGGAGGAGAGAACGGCCCCGCCGCCGCCTCACCGGGCCTTTGCCACCGTTGACATGGCAACCGATGGCCGCCAGGGGGCGCGGCGACACTGGAAGGGGCCAGCCTGCAAAGCTCGGGCCTTGCAGCCTCGGACCCCCCTGTTCTCTGGAGACAGAGATGGAAACCACAGGGCCCTCCGCACCGAGCTGCGCTGGAGCCGGTCCAGCCTTGGGGCCGTAATCACAAACAGCTAATATTAACTCCGCAGCCCTGTGTGCACAAGTGCTAGGCGTTCCCGCTGAATCCCCCACCAACAGCCTAGGATCACAAACCCATTTTACAGAAGAGGCCACTGAGGTTCAGGGGTGAGGTGACTTGTCCAACCAAGTGCACAGAGCGACAGAGCTGGGACTCACCGCTGGTCTGTGTGAAGAGGATCCCCTGAGCCAGGCTGTTCAGTCTGGCCAGGAAGGCAGCAATGGTGTCTGTGGGAGGCCTCCTGTCCTCATGCCAGACACCAAGCCACCATCGACCCAGGGTCTCCCCGGGGCCCTGTGCCCCCTCAGCATCTTTCTGATATTTCCTTGGCTCCGGGGGTCTCGTGAGGCTTCCTCCAGCTCTAGTTACTCTACCACCAGCCCAGCAAAGCTGTTCGGTACCTCCTCTCCAGGCCTCTGCCCACGGAGGGCTAGTTCTGGCCTCCCGGTCTGGCCTCTCCGTCGTTCCCCCTCTCAGCACCCACCAGTCACTCTGAGGCGAGTCTGCATGCACGTCCCTCCACTGTCTTCAGGGAAAGCCCGTTTGCGACATGGGCGGCTCGTTCCAGCTCCCCGCCTGGGCCTGGGCCCTGGCCACACACCTCCTGTTTCCTAACTTCCCAGCCCTCCCTGCCTTCAGCGCCGCGCTCCCCGCTTGCTCCCCAGAATCCTCTCTGCCCGCAGGACACCCTCCAGGCCTGAAGCAGCCGCCCAGGAGGGGGCAGGAGTGGGTCTGGTGACCCTGGGGTTCCAAGAGACTCTGTTCTGGGCCGGGGGGGTGGGGGGGGGGCCTTCCAGGGGGGGCCTTGAGGGTGGGGTGAGGGCCAGGGAGCCCTCTCCTGAGGGTAGTGTGGAGCCAGCTGTCGAGTGACATAGGGTGTGGCCTGGGGTCAGCCTCAGGGGTACACCCTTAGAAAGCAGACCCGTGCTAGATTAGAGGTGGCGAGGACAAAAGGGGAGAAAATAAATGTAGTAACTATAATTTTTTAAAATACATTTTTTTTTTTTTTTTTTACAGAGAGGGATAGAGAGTTAGAAACATTGATGAGAGAGAATCATTGATCAGCTGCCTCCTGCACACCCCCTACCGGGGATGTGCCCGCAACCAACGTACATGCCTTTAACCGGAATTGAACCCGGGACCCTTCAGTCCGCAGACCGACGCTCCATCCACTGAGCCAAACCGGTTTCGTCTATAATTTATTGAGGGAACATAAGTGATCCGAGCCGTACACTAAGCATTTTATGAGAATCACCTCCATTCTCACCCAGGAAGGAAGCGGGCACTTTTATCACTTCCACTGTACACACAAGGATGCGGACGCTCAGAGGTGCCATCCCCTGGCCAGGGCCAAGCAGCGGCCTGGGGCCACACTGAACCAGGTCAGTCTGGCACAAACCCCAAGCACGCACCCATGCCAGGCCCCTGCCCGTGTGGGCTGGGGGTGGAGCTAGGGCACAGTCACGGCCCAGCACCAGGAGGGGGACCCTGGATGCTGATGGGTGTTGGGGGGGATAGTAGCAGCCGGGTCTGCCATGGTTTGGGTGGCTTTCACCGGCAGGCTCTGAGGCCAGGCCCCTGCCTGCTTCCCACCAGCCCTCCCTAAGTCACACCCTGTGGGCAGAAGCCTCAGCGAAAGTTCCGGTGTGTCATCACCTCCACCCCGCCGCCTCTGGCCTGAACCCCAACATTGCCAGTCACTTCCCTTCGGGGCCCTGTGCCCCAGGCTTCCCCGGGGAAGGAGGGCAGGCAGGAGGGGTCAGAGGCCCTTCAGAAGGCGGGGACTCCAGACCACTCCGCGGAAGAGAGAAATGAGGTTCTACCTGGAGAGGATTTTTCACTGATGTTGGTTTGAGGGAAGCAGTTCCTGCTTCCTTGGATCCGCTAAGCCAGTGGGACAGGCATGGGGCCAGCATTCAGTGAACGTTTGCTGACTGACCAGGCTCTGAGAGAGCCTCTGGTCTGGCTGCCATTTTACAATTAGGGAAACTGAGGCATGGGATAGGAAAGGGAGCTACTGGCCAGCTGTTAGACCCTGGCCTGGACCCTCTGTCTTCTCCCCATGACCAGGGACAGTGTGTGTGTGTGTGGGGGGGGGGTGTATGGAGGGGAGGGGGAGACTGGCTCATGGAATGGGCTGCTCTTGGCTGCTGTATGTCCGGGAGATGAGGGGTCTCCAGATAGAGGGGTACAGGACCGAGAACGGCTGTGTGGTACCCACAGCCCTAAACCACCCCGGACATTCTGCCCCACGAGGCGGGTCCTGACTGTCCCTGGCCCTGTGCGGATATGGGTTGTACCCCCGGAACTTTACAGCACCCCTCTTAGGAGGTTCCTATTTTGGGCCCCAGTTACAGAAGAGGAGACTGAGGCTCAGAGCGGTGATGTGACCTAGAGACATGCTGAATACAAAGTCCACACAGCCGGGAGCTGGGATTCCAAGCCAGGTTTTCTCACAGGCTAGGGTGATTTACCATCACCCTCCACTGCCACCCCAAACCAGACACCCGGGGCCAGCCCCGGACAGGAATCTGCGGAGACGTGCAGCAGGCACTGAGCCGGTGCATGCATAAGACCAGTTCCTCTGGGGGCCCGAGGTCTGTCCAGAGTAGGGGTGTCGAACTCAATCAGAGAAGGGGCCAAAATCTAAAATCCAGCCTAAATCGCGGGCCGAATGGTTTACTGAACAGTCATAAACTGTCATTGTGATGGAAACGCAGTGGAGTGCAGTGATGACAGCGCGGTGCGGGCCACATTGCAAGGCCTGGCGGGACGGATTTGGCCCGCGGGCCTTGTGTTTGACACATGTGGTCCAAAGCATGCGGATACAGACACAAGTCAGCTGAAACCGGTTTGGCTCAGTGGATAGAGCGACGGTCTGAAGAATGAAAGGTCCCAGGTTCGATTCCGGTCAAGGGCATGTACCTTGGTTGCAGGCACATCCCCAGTGGGGAGGAGGAGGGAGGGTGCAGGAGGCAACTGGTCGATGTTTCTCTCTCATCGATGTTTCTAGCTCTCTATCTCTCTCCCTTCCTCTCTGTAAAAAATCAATAAAATATATATTTTTAAAAGACACAAGTCATATGATGACACTCAGTATATGTTTTACTTCATTGCCACATGCGAGGGGTGTTATATGTGTCCCGTTTCAGTGATGGGGATAATGATGCTCAGAGGGGACTGACACACCCCAGGTCATGTAGGTGTGGTCTGAACTCAGGTTTGCTTGGGTCACATGCCTTTGTGAAGTTAAAGGCCTAACAGGACCTGGCCGAACTGCAGGCAGCTGAGTCCCAGACCGGGGGAGGCGGGAGGGGACGGCCATCGGAGCAGGCGCCCGGGGGCCCGGTGGCTCCATCTAGACCTGCAGGACTCAACGGGAGCCGCGTGCTGGTGTGGTCCGGCCGAGGCCGCAGGGAGGGGAGCATGGTGTCGGGAGTGTGTCTGGCCTCCACACAGGCTGAGGAGGGCCTGCGGGACAGCCACCCGCCGGCAGGTCCCCAGCCGCACTCCCAACGGCCACTCGAGGCAGCACAAAGGGGGCTCTGAGCTCAGCCCGGCCGCCACACTGAGCCCATTCATTCTCCCAGGGATGTTGCAATTGCCCTGGCGCCAGGCCCCCGGCACTGACAAGGCAACCCAGTCTCGAGGGGGCCGGACCCCGGGGTCTCACACCGTGTGCCTGAGGCTGGGGTTCCCGGCCTGACCCATTCCCGTCCCACAGCACCAACTGCCGGGGTGTGCTGAAGCCGCAGCGGGCCTGGGCTTTCACCCAACCACCCCAGGCAGTCGGAGCCGTGAGATCTATTCCCAGAAAGGGAAACTGAGTCCCAGAGCGGTCAGGTCCGCTCACACAGGAAGGATCACGCAGAAAGAGTGGGCCTGGCCGGGAAGCCAGCACTGGCTGATACCACGGTCTCAGCAGGGAGTCCGAGTCCCTGGGATGCCTCCTGGGAGAGAAGCTAAGGACCCTCAGCCAGGCCACAGGCCCCTCTCCCTCCTCTAACAACAACCCAGAAGTGGGAGGGGCACCAGCCTGAGAGCGAGGGCGCCTGCATGTCTGTCTAGTCTCTGCTCTTCTTTAGCCTCGCTTTTCTCATCTGTGAAATGGGGCAGTACCAGGATATGCCTCACAGTGGAAGCTTCTAGCTCCATGCCTGGCTGGCATGTTGGCCCCGTGGGCTGTGTTCCTTTTCTCACAGCCATGGTGTAGCCCCAGAGGCCTGGATGACAAAGCCACGCCACTGGGGGTTGCACCTGTGGGCTGCCTGCTTATCCTGCATTTGTGCCCATTCTAGAGATCAGGCGACTGAGGCTTCAGAGCAAGCATGTCAAACTCGCAGTCCAAACAAGGAATATTTTTGTGGCCAGCCAATATAATGGTATGTAAGAAACATTTTAATAAAAATTTCATAACTTGATTTTTACAATATCCTGTTATACATAATTATTAATAATGAACTACAATGTTTGCTAATGACTGGTTACTATAATCATGCTGCATTCATCTCCCTTATGTACCTTATACACAGGTGCACCATTTCTCTCCACTAATACCAGCAGCGAATATTCTAGCAGCCGATGGCCACGTCATTAGTCTTGTACTGACTGGTTTCGTGTGCGCAACAGGAAATGTTTCTCTTTTGGAGAACAAGAAAAATAGCTTTATTTGCATTGCATGACGCTTATTAATCTGCGCAGTTATTTAGTGTCTGGTAAGTTAATGTTCAAGAAAAAATATTAATTTTTATTAAAATGTTCTATTATGTTAACGATGACTCCTTTATTTCAGCCCTTTGTATTCAGCATGTCTCTAGCGAACTACACCTACGTTTCTATGAAAATGGAAGCTTTTGTTTGTTTGTTTTTTGCGGCCCACATACACCTAAACCTTGTTCATTGGGGCCGTGTTAGCCTGTGAGTTTGACATGCTTGCTTCAGAGGCTCCGGGAACTTGTGTGTGGCCCACAGAAGTAGGCCTTGAAGCCCGTGGTCTGTGCCCCACCCCCCATCCTCATCACCTGTTGAGGGGTTTCATTTCCTCATCTCTGTCCCGCCCGTGAGAGCTCACACACACACACACACACACACACACACACACACACACACATACACACACGCACACACAAACACACGCACACACAAACACACGCACACACGGGTTGTGCGGTGGAAAGCTCCAGGCTGTGGGCTAAGGGACTCGAAAGGGCAAGTTGTAACCCAGTTTGTGCCACCAACACACTGGACGGCCTGGGGCGACCCCTCTGCCTGCCTGTGCCTCGGTTTCCCCACTTCTGTACCATCAGGGGGGTGCACCGAATGACCGCTGTGCCCCTGGTGGCTTGAACAGGCGTGAGCATGCCTTGCTGGGCACCAGTGTGGCGCCAGGCTCGGCACCAAGCTGGACTGTGAGGTGGGCATCGCAAGCACCTTCTCACAGGGAGGAACGGGCTCGGGGGGTGAGCGCCTCAGCCCGGATCACACCGTGACACGGAGGCCGGCCAGGGCTTGAACTTGGGTCTGGTATCTCAGAGCCCACGGGCCTAAGCACTGCTGCCAGTCCACCCCCAGGCGGCTCAGAATAAACTGCCCTCCGCGCAGGCCTGACTCCCTGCACCCTCCCGGCCCAGAGACCAGACCCCTGACAGCTGTTGGCAGGTCCCCAGCGGTCCCCAGCCCAGCGGGCTCGGTTCCCAGAGCCAGTGGTTTGCTCCCCAGACCTCCCGGTCCCACGGGCTTGTGTTCTGCCCCTGCCCCCCCGCCAGCTTGCCGCTGAGGACAAGGCGGAGGCCCATGGGGGCTGGTCTCAGGGAGGCCCCAGCCCCCGCCCCCTGCGGAGAGGGCAGGGAGGGTAGGGCTGTGGGAGTTTCACTGGTTTAAAAATACACAGAGGAAGCGGGTGAGAGGGTGAGAAAGGGGAAGGGGAGGTGAGGAGGCAGCGTTGATGTCCAGAGGCTCGAGCAGCCTCCTGCCCGCAGGCCAGCAGCCCTGCCCGGCTGACAGGATGACGGAGAAGCCCAAGAAGGCGAGCAGAAAGTTCAGTGAGTGCCGCCCTGCCTCCCGCCGCCCGCCCTCCATCTCAGCCTCTCTCTGCATCTGCTCTCTGCGGCTCTGTCTCCTTCCTGTTTCTCTTTCGGTCCATGTCTGTCTCTCTGGAGGTCTCTGCTTCTGGGTTCCCAGGTCCTCATCTCTCCATCACTCTGGGCCAGGGTCTCTCTCTCTCTCTCTCTCTCTCTTTCTCTCTCTGGCCAGCGTGTCTCTCCATCTCTGTGTTTCTGTGTGCCTGTCTCTCCCTACCCTGACTCAGTCTCTCCTCTCATCTCCGCTACACACTCCATCTCTATGCCTGGTCCTCATTTGGTCTCAGCTGGGAAGTACTGGGATAGGGCAGGCGTGTTCGTGTGCGTGTGCATGTGCGTGTGTGTGTGTGCGCGTGCCACGGATGCTGTCCCATATCCCCACGGGCAGGGACCCTGGGACCCAGAGCAACTCAAGGAAGGGCCACACCCACCCATGGCTGCTTCCCCCAGTCAGTCCCTTCCTGGACCCAGCAGGCTTCTGCCTGCCCTGGGCCCTGGTGTCTTTGACCTGACAGCCCAGTGTGTGTGTGTGTGTGTGTGTGTGTGTGTGTGTGTGTGAGTCCAGGGCAAGGCTTCTGGCTGCATTCCACAATGAAGAGACGAGACCCAGAGTGTTGCCTGAGATTCTGTGGGACTGTAGACCGGGGCTCAGTCTCATGTCCCCAGACGGGGCCTCAGTTTCCCTCCTTGTCCCACTGCTGTTCCCTCCAGATCCCTGTGCCCAGGAGACAAGTCAGCGGGGTGAGAAGGAGGCCTCCCTCTGCTGGTGGCTCAGTCCTGCCCGGGCAGAGCTCTCTGGGGGCAGACTCCGGTGTTTTCTGAGTCTGTCAGGGGCAGAGGCTGACACCAGTGAGCGGCGGGCAGGGCTGGAAGAAAGCCCCGAAGCACTGGCCTTTGTTCGGGCTGAGCCTTGCTGTGTGACCTCTCTGGGCCTCAGTTTCCTCTCTCGTCAAACAGAGGCATCTTACCTAAATGCCAGCGTGCTTGTGGGGACCGAGGAGGCGGAGGATGCTGAGGAAGTGGGAGATGCTAGAGTTTTCCCCTTTGTGTTTAACTGGAGGTCAGATGGTGGCCGCTGCGAGAAGGGGCAGCCCCACCGCTGGGGACCAGAAGGAGGAATCCACACCCCACCCCTGCAGAAACGAGGAGATGGTATCACCCGAGCAGCACTGAGCACTGCCGCCTGGGTTAGACGGGGCTCAGCTGACAGGAAGCAGAGAACCACAGGGCCTGGGCCCCTCAGGCTGTTGACAATCCCTTTCTCGCTTCTCCCTCGCCCCAGGTGCTTACACACTCACCCCCTCCATGCAACACACACACGTGCACACGCCCACACACATGCAACTTCACCTGCAGGCTGTGGAACTAGTGTGTGGGGGGGGTTTCATTTCACGTCTCTGAACCTCAGTGTCCTCGTCTGGAAAACGGGGGGTTCAGCTGTGCTGTGGGGTTGTACTGAGAACTCAGTAAGGGGATGCGTGCTGCAAGTTTGACACGTGCAGAGCATCATAGCGATCAGCAGCTTCGTCACCATCATGACCTGCACCTCCATTACTTCTTTCCCCCTTCATTACTTTTTAAAAATATATATATTTTATTGATTTTTTAAAGAGAGGAAGAGAGAGCGATAGAGAGGTAGAAACATCAATGAGAGAGACACATCAACCAGCTGCCTCCTGCACACCCCCTACCGGGGATGTGCCTGCAACCAAGGTACATGCCCTTGACCGGAATGGAACCCGGGACCCTTCAGTCTGCAGGCCGACGCTCTATCCACTGAGCCAAACCGGCTATGGCTCCATTACTTCTTTTCCCCCCTTCATTACTTCTTGAAGACATTTGTGTGCTCGGCACCATGGTGAGCATGTCATTTACATGCTTTCCTTCAATCCTCCCACTGACTGTAAGAGGTGGGTGTCATACTCTCCATTTTACTCCTGTGGAGAATGGAGCTCAGAGGGGCCAAGTGCCTTGACGAAGGCTGCACAGCAGGAGTGGGGAAGAGCAGGGATTCCAGCCCCGGGCTGTGTGGTTGCCTGCCCTCCTGGAACCCTCAGGGTCAATAGCACGCACCTAGTATCTGTTATTATTGCCGCTGGCATTGCCATTCCTCCTTTCCCCTCTCTTCCCTGCCAGAGTTCTTCAAGTTCAAGGGCTTTGGGAGTCTCTCCAACCTCCCCCGGGCCTTCACCCTGAGACGGTCCTTGGCTCCCGCCACTATCCGGCCGAACCTAACGCCTGAAATCTTCGAGGCCACGCAGGACGACATGGTGACGGTCCCCAAGAGCCCCCCGGCATACGCCCGGTCCAGCGACATGTACAGCCACATGGGCACCATGCCTCGGCCCAGCTTCAAGAAGCCTCAGAACCGAAAGGCCACCCGGGCGGCCGGCCCTGAGCCCCACCCGGTGCCCCGAGCCCTGCCTGAGCCCCCAGGCCTGCCTGACCCCCCAGGCCTGCCTGAGCCCCGAGCCCTGCCTGACCCCCCAGGCCTGCCTGACCCCCCAGGCCTGCCTGACCCTCCAGGCCTGCCTGAGCCCCCAGGCCTGCCTGACCCCCCAGGCCTGCCTGATCCCTCAGGCCTGCCTGAGCCCCCAGGCCTGCCTGAGGCCCCAGCCATGGAGGCAGCCGAAGAGGAGGCGGGGGAGACCACAGTCCCCCCGGAGGACACAGAGGCAGCCGAAGAGGAGGCGGGGGAAACCGCAGCCCCCCCGGAGGACACAAAGGTGAAACCGAGCCCTTCAGCAGTGAAGGCCAGCCCCGTGAGAGAGCCTGAGGACCCCGGGGCAGACACAGAAGAGGAGACAGACCCCAGGAATGCACCCCCAGACAGGTAGGTGCCACCAGGGGAAGGTGAGGGCGGGACCTGCAGGGATGGGTTTCCCGTCTTCTGCTCTTAGACCCTGGAGAGGAACACCCCCCCGCCAACACACACACACATCTAAGTAAACCGCCTTAACCAAGCGCCCACTACAAACCAGGCACTGTGCTTAGCCCCCCACTCTCAATTACTTTTCAAGGAAAAAACAAAACAAAACTGGGAGGAGAGAATAGGTTCTGTCCATTTGAGGAAACGGATTCAGAGAGGGCGGGTCTGCTCCCCTCAGGTAGCACATCTAACCAAGGACAGAGTCAGGATTTGAACTAAGACCCGCCTGACGCCGACCTTGTAAGGCTGCGGTGACAATTCAAGAATAATATATTGTACTTATAAAATCCTAGCACAGTGCCTGGCACCCCACAAACAATAAACGGGAATGCTTACATTTATGATGAATAAAAGGAATGCTTTCCACCATCCCTGGCTGCCCCACGACCCACCCAGGGTGCGCTGCGGTTCCCTCCTGAATTCAGCCTCATTGGGGCGCGGAGGAGCAGGGATTGCATGTAGGGGAGGGGCTGGACGGGGAGGGGGCGTGTCAGGGGCGTGGCTTTTCCAGCCCCGGACGCTGACAGGCGTGGGGAGGGGGCGTGGCCGAAGGCGGAGGGGCGTGGCCATGGTGGGCGTGTCCTCCCCGCCGGCGGAGCGGCGCCGGCAGAGGGCGGGGGCGTGGCGGGGGCGTGGTTTGAGCCTCAGGCCCCGCCCCCAAGCCTTGCTCTGGCTCCGGAGCTGGGTGGCCTGAGAGAGGAGGGAGCCCTTGGGCTGAGGAGGTCCTCAGGCTGCAAACGGGGAACCATGACTGCCGTGGGCCGGAGGTGCCCCCCGCTAGGACCCAGAGGGTGAGTGACCAGCGGGCCGCGGGGAGGGCTGGCGGGACCGTGGTGGTCTGAGGGGGGGACATCCGTGCCCCTAGTACAACTGGCAAACCGGTGCTGGCGTAGCATCAGGGACTTCTGCTGTGACTCTGCCTGTTCTGTTCCGAAACAAGTTGGGCATTTATTCCTCAGAACAGCCCCGGGAGAGACACACTACATAGTTCATCTTACAGAGGAGGGAAGAGAGGTTTGCTGCGCCCGGTTTGACACAGTAGCGAAGCCAGAATCAGGGTCTAACTCCGCCTTCCTGCCTGTGCCCTTAGGGTTGGGCAGCCCATTCCCCTCCAGCAGGGCCAGGGCCTCGGAGAAGGATGCTCTGGAGAAGCCTTGGGAATGCCAAGTCTGGGACCCGGCCCTCCTCCCCTGGGGCAGGAGCCTGGGGGTCCTGGCCGTGCCTCTGGCATCAAGCATGGCCTAAGCTGTCAGAGGAACACTCCTTCCCCCTCGCCCCCTCAGCCTCTAATCGTCTGGAGTGTCCGGGGGCCGAGGGGTGGGTTTGCAGGTCAGGTTGAGCCCTCCTGTGTCCTGGGACCCAGTGTCCCACGCTGCCTCTCAGCCAAGGAGGAGGCCAGGAACTGCTGGGCACGTTCAGGAGCCCCGAAGCCCTGGCCCGGGTGCCCTCGGAGTCAGGAGCGCCGCTCGGCCCGTGTGACCTCAGGCTTGCCCTGCCTGCTCTGGGCCTGTCTCCCCAGAAGCCCAGATGGGCCTAGGATGGTGTCTGAGGATCCAACCAACTTGGGGAGGAAGGCATATGAGAACGGTCGCTGAGCAAGACTGGGGTCTCGTTCCCACAGGAGGCCCCATGGGGGGTCCCAAAAGGGATCCCAAGGGGGTGTTTGCAGGGGGTGCCCAGAAAGCAGCCTAATTGGCTGTCCCTCCCCCACCCCGGGGAGCAGGCGCACCTGGAGCAGAGGAAGGAAGGAAGGGGAAGAGGTGAGGCTGCAGGGGTTTCCTGGTGCCAGTTCCCTGTGAGATCATGGGATGAGGAGGAAGGAGGGAGGGGCCGACACGCAGGGTAAGAAGAGCCTTTAGGGGAGTGTCAGCCCAGTCTGCCCAGCCCAGCGCCCTCTGCAGGGAAAGCCCGGCCCGAGACCGCCGACACCCTCCCCTCTGTCTGTGTTACAGAGGAGGGAGCCCCACACCCACACCCACACCCTCTCCCACCCCCACACCCTCTCCCACCCCCACACACCCCCCATCCCCACACCCACACCCACCCCAACCCCCACCCCCACACCCACCCACTCCCACACTCACTCCCACACCCACACCCACTCCCACTCCCACCCCCTCACCCTCTCCCACCCCCACACACACCCCCACCCCCACACCCACCCACTCCCACACTCACCCCCACACCCACACCCACTCCCACCCCCACCCCACACCCCCACACACACTCCCATCCCCACACCCACACACACCCACTCCCACCCCACACCCTCTCCCACCCCCACACACACCCCCATCCCCACACCCACACCCCCATCCCCACACTCACCCCAACCCCCACCCCCACACACACCCACACCCACCCACATCCACACCCACTCCCACCCCCACACGGGGATCATCAGGCCGGGCCACCAGCAGAGGTGAGGGAGATCTGGCTCATAGCTGGCCAGGCCCTGTCCGGAGTTCCCAATGGGCACTGTCTGCCACATGGGCCATGCACGTGTGTGCGTGCGTGCGTGTGTGTGTGTGTGTGTGTGTGTGTGTGTGAGGTGGTGGGGGGAGCTTCTATTTGCCACATTTTATCAGTGAGGGGACTGAGGCTCAGAGAGGGGAAGGGGTTTTCCTGGGACCGCAGAGATGAAGTGTCAGAGCCTAGATGTGACAACCCCAAGTCCAAGCTCCTAACCACCAGGCCATGTCTGACCGCCTGCAAGTAAAAAGCTCCAGCGCTGTTTCTACTGTTGTTTCAAACGCCTTCCCATCACCCCCCGGAGAGATCTCAGGAGCCTCGTCTGCAGACGAAGACGCTGAGGTTTTGTAAGGTCACAACTCGCCTGAGATCACACAGGGAGTGCAGTTGGAATCCTCGTAGTTTGACTCTTTGCTGAGATGTCACTGTCGCCCAGACCCCATTCCGGTCCTGGGGAGGCAGCAGTGGGCTGGTCTCCGGAGCCCGTCCCCGGTGGGGAGACAGGAGGAACGGGAAAGCGAGGTATACCGTCCGAGGAGAAGCGTTAGGAAGGAAGGAAGGTTTAAACCAATAAGGGAGGGACTCGGTCTTGGGGGAGCGGCCGGCGGTGGCAGTCTCGGAAGGTTAGCCAGGAAAACCGTCTCTGAGAAAATGACGCTCAAAGAGGATGAGGTGCGGTCCCTCCTGCTCTCTGGGGGAGTGTCCGGGCCGAGGGGAGGTATGGACAGAGGTCCCCAGGTGGGGCCGCATTGGCATATTTGAGAAGAAGGCGGTGGGGTGGGGAGGTTGGGGAGAGGAGGTAGGAGACAGGCTGGCTGGGCGGCCATTGCCGGCCCGGAGCGCAGGAGGTGCCGCTGGGACTTGGGGTGACCGGGCCTCTCCTCTGAGGGATCTGAGTGCGATTCTGCTCACTGCAAAGGTCCCGCCCAACTGTCCTCTTCTCCCCCACAGAGACCCGGCCCTCCACCCCCATCCCTGGGGCTGTTCCGAAGGAAACTGAGGCCAAAACCAGTTTGGCTCAGTGGATAGAGCGTCGGCCTGTGGACTGGAGGGTCTCAGGTTCGATTCCGGTCAAGGGCATGTACATTGGTTGCGGGCACATCCCCAGTGGGCGGTCTGCAGGAGGCAGCTGGTCGATGTTTCTCTCTCATTGATGTTTCTAACTATCCTTCTCCCTTCCTCTCTGTAAAAAATCAATAAAATATATTATAAAAAAAAAAAAAAAAAAAGAAGAAGAAGGAAACAGACTCGGAGGAGGTGGTACCCGATGGGGGAGCCGGGGCACCCTGTGCTGCCTGCACCCCAGCCCGATGCCAGGCACTGAGAACGGGCCAGCTCCCCCCTTTCCTCCCGGAATGTTGACTCTGGTCCAGGAATTCCCAGTGCTCCCCGGAGTCCCACGACCCTCTCGGCCCTGGGGGTGACGTCAGCTGCTGGGCATCTGGTAGTGATTACCCACGGGGGAGGGGGCTGGGGGCCCGGCCGCTCAGGCTCCTCGGCCTCGGGCGGCTGGTCCTTGTCTTACGAAGGGGCCAGCTGCTCCGGGATCTCATTTCCTGTGGAGACTTTCTCACAGTCCCCGAGACCCCCGGACGCCTCGGCTGTGGGAACGGCGCCCCCGCCCCCACCGAGGCATGTCCCCCTGAGCCCTCAGGGGACCCCGCCTGCAGGGGAGCCACCTATGACGGGGTGAGGGCTGGGAGGACGGGGTGGGATGTGTCAGCAGCTGAGTCCCACTGACTGATATCCTTTTTGTTTGTTTAAATGTATTTTATTGATTTTTTTCAGAGAGGAAGGGAGAGGGATAGAGAGTTAGAAACATCGATGAGAGAATCCCCAGCTGCCTCCTGCACAACCCCCACTGGGGATGTGCCTGCAACCAAGGTACATGCCCTTGACCGGAATCGAACCTGGGACCCTTCAGTCTGCAGGCTGACGCTCTATCCTGACATCGGCTCTGGCTCCGCTTCGGATGGATGTTTTCCTTTGCCGTCCCCTCCCCAGCTTCTCCCCCCTCCTTCAGGACCTCCCTCCGCTTTCTGGGGAGACCGCCTCATGCGGGGGACAAAGCAGAGCGGACCCCGACCTGGTCTGCCCAGCAGTGCATCCTGGGTCAAGTCCAAGCTCCCTCTCCTCCCCAGAACCTGGGCTCCGGGTCCCGGGCCTTCGGGCCGCATCCAGCGTGCCCTCCCCTTGCTCTGCTCCGAAGCTTCTGACTCAGAGCTCAGCGTCCTGGCTCTGCCCTCTGACAAGGCTACCGCCCTCTCTGCCTCCTGCGGGGAGCTCACCGGCCCGGAAGCCGGAGTGCAGAATGGTGGAGAAGGACAGGCTTGTCTCCGGGGCAGCGGGGCCGTCTGAGAGCTGGTGGGCAGGGCGGGCACTGAGGCCCAGAGCCTTCCTGGCAGGAGATGCCACAGGCGCTGTGGCCGGGTGTCCCCGGAGAGCCGGGCTTTCTGCCCCGACCCCCTGCCCGGGGCCTTGAAGCCTGAGGAGCGCAGAGCAGTGCTGCTTCTCCGCCAGGGCTGAGTGAGGTCAAGGTGAAGGCAGGATGGGAGAGCTCCGGGGAGGGGGCTGGGCAGAGAGAGGAGCCTCGGGCTCAGGGACCTCGCACCCTTCCCTCTCACCGGTCCTCTGGGAAGACGGGTGTAATGAGTCACTCTCACGGGTGAGGTTGACCCTCGGAGAGGGGAAGGCACAGGGCAAGCCAAGAGCAGGAGGCAGCGGCGGGGGAAGTGTCCGCTCAGGGCGTCTGAGCAGGCCTCCAGGCCCCAGGGACAGGCTGGGGGCAGACAGAGGGCAGCGGGCAGCGGGCGAAGCTGCCTGTGGGGAGGGGGGCCCGGGTGGGGCAGGATGGCAGCCCGTCCTCTGCCTCAGGGAAGGGGGGCACGGGGGTGGGGATGGGGGTGGGGTGTGTCCTTTCCTTGGGCCAGGATGGCGGTCCTGAAGGTGCCGGCCAGACTTAAACCTGCATCAGGGGAATGAAAGGTAATTGGCTTTAATTACCGCTCATTAATCCAATTAACTAAGTTAATATATGCACGGAGCGGTATCAGTTTATCAGAACAAATCAGTTAATATGGGCAATTAAAGGGGTTGGTCATTTAAATAATGAATGCCGCTGATGAATGGGACTGATTCAGCTCAGTTGTCACTATTATTTATTAATTGGTTTCACCACTAATATTAGCGGGGATGTGCCTTTTAGATCCGTAAAACACGGAACGAGCTAATTAATTAATGGAGCTGAGTGTTCAGAAGGGAAAGCTTTGATTCCTGGTTTGCTCGTTACAACGGGAGGGAGAATGTTCTAGAAATCTGAAGTCTGCGTAGGGAGTTCCCCTGACCCTGGGGCAAAGAGGAGGCTCTGAGCAGAGGGTGCCTGGCGTCCCTGCCCTGGGGAGCCGAGGGCACAGCGAGAAGAGACAGCGCCTGAGTCAGGCCCACGGCCTCAGACATGCTCCGGGGGGAGGCGGGCGCCTGGAGAGGGACACGTCCTTAGATGGTGGCCAGGGGGGCCTCGCCGAGAAGGGCATTTTAGTAAAGGCCTGTGGGTGGGCGGGAGCTCGGTGGATGTCAGGGAGAAAGTATTCCAGCAGAGGGACAGCGAGTGCAAAGGCCTGCAGGGGGTGGGGGGGGGTTGTGACACCCAGCAAGAAGCCCAGCATGGCCCGAGCAGGCGGTCAGCAGGGGTGGGAGAGGCGGTGGGCGGTCAGCAGGGGTGGGAGAGGCGGTGGGCGGTCAGCAGGCGGTCAGCAGGGGTGGGAGAGGCAGGTGGGCGGTCAGCAGGGGTGGGAGAGGCGGTGGACGGTGGACATGCCATGAGAACCCTGGCTTTTCCTCTCAGTGAATCTGGGGCCCCGCCTGGGGCCGGAGCAGAGAAAAGCCACGATCTGAGTGTTATGTTAACGGGCGGCGGGGGCTGCTGGGTGAGAAGGAGCTGCGGGCACAGGCGGAGGCCGGGAGGAGGGGGTGGCCTTTGTCTGAACACGTGGCAGCCGTGGGTGGGAGCAGACATGGCCCTTCTGTCTGGGAAATCCTGGGGTGCTGTAGAGCGACTGCTGCCCAGGCCCTTAGCTTCCCGCGCCTCTGCCCTGAGCACCCCATTGCCCTGGCACCCCATCCCCGCTGATCCCTCCATTCAGCCTTCCCTCCCCAGGCCCTCCTCCTGCCCACAGCCCGAGGGGAAGCAGACAGGAAGCCGGAGGAAGTGTGGGGTGATCCCAGTGTCCTGGCCAACCTGTTCCCACCAGTCGGAGGATTTCCGGGCTTGAATGGCCGGAAACCCGGGACTGGGATGCCTCACCCGGGAAGAGCAGTGGATGGAAGCAGGGCAGGGGTCCCCGTCATTGGGCAGAGAGGACCCCAGAAGCCCGCTGTGGCCGGGCTGCAGCCTGAGGAGCTATAGGTAAAGGCAGGACTTCACCGGAGGGAAGGTGAGCACCAGAGACTATAGGATGCTGCAACAAGGGGGACTGTTGGACTGCTGCTCAGTGTGGACCACACCCCCCCACCCCCGCCCCCTGCTCAGGAATTCTGTCCTGGGAACACATACCTTAACCACAATTATTTTTTTAAGCTCAGATTTTTTTGTGTGTGTATTAAGTCTATTTTATTAAAATGACTACATTTAAATTTAAATATTGCACTTCTGTATGGGAGGAAGCAATTCCCCAAAGTTCAAACTTCTTCCTATTCTGCAGCTGGAAACAGAGGCTGAGGCCTGGGTGAGCTAGAGAAGGAGGGCCCCTCCTGATGGGATTCACAGCGATGACAGTGGCTAACATTGTAGTCATGCATTCCTATAAGCAGTACATATTTCTTGAGCTCCTACTAGGTTAAGGTGATCAGATGTCCCGCTTTTGGCGGCACAGTCTCGATTTTTAACAATTTGTCCCTGGTCCCGTGGCGTTTTAAAAAAGTCCAGATTTTGGAAAGAAAAATCGGGACTTTTTTTTAAAAAACGCCACAAGATACTGGACAAATTGTTAAAAATAGGGACTGTCCCATCAAAAGTGGGACATCTGGTCACCTTATACTAGGGATTGATGGGATTGCTGTGGGAGAAACACAAAGCAGGGCAGAAGGAACAGCAAGTGCAAAGGCCCCGTGGCACAAAGGAGCTTGAGGCCAGTGTGGCTGGGGTGGGAGGAGGGTCAGAATGAGAGAGGAGGCCTGTGGGGCGGGGCTGACAAGATGGGTGGTTGGGTACCCCCAGGCCACACAGGGCCGTAGAGATTGGGGAGCATATTGCCCAGTTTATGCCCATTTTTGGGGGCATGATCATGGCATTCTGCTCTCACAGGGGAGAGGCATTCTGGATTGGATGATACAGGAGGGGGCCAGCCATCTGCAGGCCGTGGAGAAGGGTGTAGGTTTTGTTCTGAGAGGTGGGAGGGTCCGGTGGTGTGTGTTTCTGAAATGCTTAGGTTTTCACCCTGGTGCTGGGGGGTGGTGGAGCGGAAGCTGACTGTGTGTGTGTGTGTGTGTGTGTGTGTGTGTGTGAGTGTGTGTGTATGTGTGTGTGTGTGTGTGTGTGTGTGTGTGTGTGTGTGTGAGAGTGTGTGTGTGTGTGTGAGTGTGTGTGTAGTGTGGTGTGTGTGTGTGAGGGGTGTGTGTGTGTGTTGTGAGTGTGTGGTGTGTGTGTGTAGAGGGTGTGGTGTGTGTGAGAGGGTGTGTGTGTGTGTGTGGTGTGTGTGTGTGGTGTGTGTGAGTGTGTGTGGTGTGTGTGTGTGGGAGGGTGTGTGTGGTGTGTGAGTGTGTGTGTGTGTGTGTGAGTGTGTGTGTGTGCCAGTGTGTGTGTGAGAGTGTGTGTGTAAGTGTGTGTTTGTGTGAGTGTGTTAATTTGTGAGTGTGTTAGTGTGTGTGAGAGTGTGTGTGTGTGTGTGTGAGATGTGGGTGCTGTGTGTGTGTGAGTGTGTGTGTGTGTGTGTGAGGTGTGTGTGAGTGTGTGTGTATGTGTGTGTGTGTGTGTGTGTGTGAGTGTGTGTGTGTGTGTGAGTGTGTGTGTGTGAGTGTGTGTGTATGTGTGTGTGTGAGAGTGTGTGTGTGTGTGTGTGTGTGTGTGTGAAGGCTCAGGTGGGGCAGAGGTGACACAGGGAGGACATGGCCAGGGTCGATTTTGGAAGGAGACCGCAGGATTTCCTGATGGCTGGGTGTGGAGTGTGGGTGAGAGAGGAGGCACAGATGGCCGGAGGTTCTTGGCCAAACAAATCAGCGAGAAGAATGAGACGGACATTAGCTGATACGGGAAGTGGGTGGGGGCGCGGTGCAGGAGGACCAGCGGCCCTGCTGGGGATGTGGCAAGGTCAAGATGAAGCAGATACCCAAGAGGAGATGCCAAGGCGGCGCGGGGTTCAGGAGGCCCGTGTTGCAGGGCCAGGTCCAGCTGTACCAGGGAGGGATGCCATTGCAGGCCAGGGCCTGGGGGCCTGACTCCCCGCGGCCTCCTGAGACAGGAGATGCTGGTTTAGCACCAGGGGAGACAGACACCCTGGCCTCTGGCCCCTCAGGTACCTTCAGGCCCCACCCCGAAGACAGAGGGGATCAGCCCCCCAGCAGCTGTCCCAGCAGTGGCACCACAGTGTCCCAGGCCAGTGGTCGGCACTCAGTCAACAGAGCCAAATATCAACAGGACGGTTGAAATTTCTTTTGAGAGCCACATTTTTTACACTTGCACTTCTTCTAACGCCACTTCTTCAAAAATAGACTCGCCCAGGCCGTGGTATTTTGTGGAAGAGCCACACTCAAGGGGCCAAAGAGTCGCATGTGGCTCCCGAGCCGCAATTTGCTGACCACGGTCCTAGGCAGCTCTGGGGGGGGGGGGGGGGGAAGGGAGGTTTCACTCCACACCGGGGACCAGGACAGGGCGGGAGGAGAAGAGGCTGAGGCCCAGCCTGGGGCCTCCACCTGCTCCAGTCAGGTTCAGGTGGAGGGAAAGCATGAGGGGAGGGGGGCGCGGCTGTGGCCTACAGTGAGGTGAGGACAGTGACCAGGAACAGGTCTGTGTTAAGCACCAAACATTCATCAGCTTCTTAAGTCCTCATGACACCCCGATGAGGCAGAGGCCCTTCTCACAGGACCCCAGGCGCAGGGAGGTGCAGGGACTCGCCCGGGGTCCGCAGCCAGAGAGGGAGGAGCAGACAGAGAGGGAGGAGCAGCCAGGCCCGCGGATTCCAGCAGGCGCTCTCAGCTGCTGTGCCCAGGCCTTCAGGGTGAGCCTCCAGAGCACCGAGGGCCGGGCGCTGGCACCAGGCAGGCAGCTGGGGAGCTGGGCAGCCAGGAAGGGCTGGGGACACTCACCTCTCTTCTTTCCCTCCAGGGCTGCGGGAGAGCCTGAGGCCGGCGGGGACTACGTGAAGGTAGGAGGGGCTGGGCAGGGGACTGGAGGGCTCAGAGCTTGTTCCCTGAAAAGCAAAATCATTTTCTGAGTCTTTTTAGGAGCCAGATCTTACTGTCCGTCCCCAGGAGGAAAGGGTCTAGGGGTTGGGGCAACATTTGGGGTCTGGTTACCCTCCAAGCATCTTTTTCTCATCATTCTGTCCTGGCCCCACATTCAGGACATCCCGATGCTTGTTCCCAGCAGACCTCACCCCTTGCCGACCTCACCCCTTGCCGGCCTCACCCAGGGGTGCGTCTATGCAAAGGCCATACTCCAGTCCCGCCCGGTTTCTGCGCATGTGCCGTGCTGGGAGGAGGGGCCGGAAAGGGTGACTGTTCGTCATCACAGACTTGTTTATCACAGGCGGCACGTGTGCTGGGCGCGGGCGTGTGGAAAATGCAGTTTTGGAATGATGACGACAGCAATAATCCGACATGACATTCTGAGTGCCTACTGTGCTCAGAGCCTGTGCCGGCCGTGGCCCTGGGAGGGAGACAGCTCTGAGCTCTTTGCATGAACGAGGTCTCACTTCCTCCCTCATCACCGGGCAGCGAAGGCCTTCCTGTGGCCACTTACAGAGACCAGAGAAGCGCAGTAACTTGGTCATAGCCCGGCAGCTACTATAGGGATGAGGGGGATAGAAACGGGGGGGGGCTAGGATCGCCGCCCAAGTTTACCTAATGCCAAGACAGGGACAAAGCCCTTGACCTTCCACCTCAGGAGCACTCGCCCTCGTCCAGGCTCCTGCGGAGACAGAGCCACAGCAGAGGGCAAGGAGCACAGGCCCCGTGTCCCAAGGGCTCCTGGGCCAGGCTGGGGCCAGAGCAGAGCCAGGCAATGGCTCAGGCTTGTGCTTTGTAATCCGGCAGCTCCGAATCTGAGTCCCAGATCTGCCCCTTATTTGCCACCTGCCGGGGTGTGTGTATGCGACTTCTCTGAGCCTCGGTGCTCACCTCTGAGAAATGGGGTAACAGTGGCACCTCCAACCCAGAGTTGCCATGGGCTCAGTGAGTCCAGAGGCGCTGAAACAGAGCAGGCTGGCCTGGCTCCTGACCCAGGGACATCCATCACCTGAGACGCTGCCTGTGCAGTTAGTTCTGTGTGAGGGACTAGTGCTGAGGCGGTATGGAACATGCTTGGATTGCCGCCCCCCACCCTCACCTGAGGCTCATGGAAGAAGCCATGGGAGCTCCAGAAGCAGGGGGTGACTTTCAGCTCAGGAGCTGGGAGGGGGAGATCACGGAAGGCTTTCTGGAGGAGACATCGAATCCAAGCCCTTGCAGTTGACCAGGAACATTCATTAACACCCTGTCCCTGAAAGAAAAGCAGGAAAAGAGGGAAAGGTCAGGGGAGATGGCGGCCAAGGGGTCCAGGCAGAGGCAAGCGTGCGGACAAGGTCAGAGGGAAGCCGGGGGCCGGGAAGGGCAGCTGGGCTGCAGCAAGTGGAGCAGGGGCGGCTCCTGGGACCAGCACCCCGGCTCCTCATCCCGAGGACACCGCCGCCCCCCCCCCCGGGGGACAGGAGCCCCGGGGGCACGTTTCAGCCCCCACAAACCGGCTGTCTGGAAAGACAGTGAGACCCCATCGCTGACGTGGCGAGATCCCTGTGAGGATTACAGGCTTTGTGTTTTTCTTACAGTTTCTGGTGCTAAAAAATTAACGTATTACAAAAGAAATTAGAGCTGAGCACTGAGGCGGGTTAAACTGTCTCCTTAAGGGTGAAGTCAGAGGGATGTGAGCTTTAAGCCTCAGACGAGGGTGGAATCCATAGTGTTCAAAGCCGGTTTCTGTCCCGAGGGTCTCAGCTTGCAGGACCCCGGGTCCCCAGGCCAGGAAGTGAGTAGTCCCTCTAAGACCAGAGTTCTAGCTTGTGGGAGCACGGCAGATGTGTTCACGGAAAACACCCAAACACAGCGGAGGCCCGGAGAGCTGGGCCTGGGGTCACCGGCCTGAGGTCACACCGCCGGTAAAAGGATGTGAACCCCAGGAATGACTCCCTTTGCACCGAAGGCCCTATAATTCCGGGACAAAAAGTCCGGATCCTGACGCTAAGATTGAAAATAATAGGACACATCTATGGAGTACTTCCTTTAGGCCTGGCCAGTGCTCACGAGAGTTCTGTGGGGTCAGCACAGACATGTTTTGCAGATGAATACATCTGGGCTCCAGGAGAAGGGACTGGTGGGCTGGAGGCGGGGACACAGCTAGCTGAACCCAGGGGGGTGCCCTAACCATTGGGCCTCACTGGCTCTCTGCACCCCAGCGGCTGCTGTCAGCTGACCGTCCTGTGATTCTCAGCGGGAGTCCTTGACTCCAAATCAGAGACGAAGTCCTGGGCTCCGGGAGATTTTCTGAGTCCACAAAGGATTCCGTTAACCGCATAGAGGAATTTTTTCCAGCTTTGGAGAGGATTTAACGCAAAGCCTCTGCCTGCTCTGGGTCGGTGAGGAGTGCAGCGAGTGGGAGAGGCAGGAGCCCCCGCCGGCCCAGGGGTCCCCACCCCATCGCACCCCATCCCACTCTCCCTGGTGATGTCAGGTCCTCGGCTGCGCATCCCCTGCTCCCGGCAGCCTGGGCGCGCGGGGCTGGAGCGCGCGGGGGCGAGGGGGGTGCGAGGGGCGGGCGGAGGGAGGAACAATGGCCCCCTCCCCTCCCGGGCCGGCCGGAGGGTGGGGTCTCCCCGCCCCGCCTCCCTGCTCCTCCCCCGACAAGCGATGAGGTAATCGCGCCGGGAGAAGCGGCTCCGCGGTGCCCGGCCGGCCAGTCCCGCGCCCCGGCCCCTGCCCCGCGGCCGCCGCCCCCGCCCGGCCGGCCGCACCATGACGGAGCGCTGCAGCCTGTGGAGCGCGCTGTCGGCCGCCGCCTGCTGCTTCTACCGCGGCTCCTTCGTGCAGGTGCAGGTGAGGGGCCGGGCTGGGACCCTCTCCGGCCGGGGCCGGGGCTGCGGGCTGTGGGAGGGCGGCCACCCAGGGCACCTCCGGGCGCTCCTGGGTGAGGGTCCCGCTGCCGCTCCCGGGACTCAGGACTGGGGCGCCGCGGTCCCGGTCCTGCCTCCGCCGGAGGGAGCCGGCTGGGCGCTGGGGTCAGGAGTTGGGGTCTCGTTGTCCTGGGGTCCCGCAGCGCGCACCCCGGCCCCTGAGGCTGACGGGGCAGCCCGGCTCCCCATTGTACGGGCGCCGCTGGGCCGGGGTCCGGAGGCGCCGGAGGAGAGGGGCGGGAGGGGAGAGGATGCCGCGGGGCCGGGGCCGGGGCCGGGGCGCCCGCCGCTCTCCCGCGCTCGCTCGGGCTGGGCCGGGGCGCGCTCCGGGCGCGGGGCTCTCCGCTCGGCCGGCCGGGCAGTGCGGGACCCGCCGCGGCGGGGGAAGGGTTAAACGGAAGGGGGTGGAGGGGAGGACCCGGACCCCGCCTCTCTGCGGAGCATCCTCTGGGATGGCTCTGCTGGGGTGAGGAGACCGGAGGAACCAGGAAGGCCGTGGGGGCGCCGGCTGGTGGGGAGAGGCTCTGGCCCGGGGTCTGGGTGCCTTTGCCTCCCAGGTCCCCGGGGAACCGGGCGCAGCACCTCTGCGCTGCCCGGGCTCACACACGCTCCGAGCAGCATCCCGGCGCCGGCCAATCGGGCGCGCGCAGGCCGGGAGGCGGTGAGATCATCTCCAGCCAATGGCAGCGCGCTGAGCGCCGGGGATGCTGCATTCGCGCCCAGCCCTCCCCCGCCCGCCCGGGAGCCTGCGACCCCCGGGGTCGAGGTTGAGGTGGAGTGCACAGGACCTGAGGGTTCCCCACCTTCGGGAGTGTGGGAGGTCCCCCCAGGTTCTCCCAGACTGGGTGATGGCTGGGAAAGGGGAGCCAGGCTTCCACCCCCATTGACTGAGGAGGCTACTCGGGCCCAGAGAGGAAAAGGAATTGGCTCAAGGTCACACTGAGGCAGGCAGGGTCTTGGCCAGGGTCTGTAGCTCACAGCCCCCTCCCCTTCTCTGCCCCATGCTCCTCCTGCTCCAGGTGTGGTGCTGGGGCAAGTTCTCAGGGGCTTGCTCTTTGTCAAGGAGAAGGACCCCAGGAGGCCTGTGTCCTCTTCCCTCCTCAGGGTGTGGTATAAGGAGCGGTGCTCCTGGGGAGACGGTCACCGGGGCCAAAGCCAGGCCCTTCCATGCCCCCCTCACCCGACCTGCATCTGGCCCGTTCTGGGCTAGATCTATCCGCCCTGCAGCAGTCACTGTGGGCACCTGGAGTGGGGAGAAGAAGAGGAAGCCATGTCACATGTCCTCACAGTGAGGGGGACAGCCACAGTGCTCTGGGGCAGCAGTCACCAACAGGCGGTCAGTGAGGTCAGTGAGGTCCGAAAGGTTGGCGACTGCTGCTCTGGAGTATTGTCTCCTCTCATCTTTGCAACTTGGTGAGGCATCCCCACCAAAGGAGGCCCGGAGAACCCCATGGCACAGCGAGGACTGAGCTGGCTCTGTGTGTGTTTGTGGGGTGCCCCTGACAGCACGGGCTCCCTCCCATTGCCCTGAGGTCTCCTAGCCCAGGCACCGTAGCCACGAAACCAGAAATGTCCCCCTTCGGGCAGGTGGGAGCGGGGAGTCCTGGGCACGATCTCCAGTGAGTGACCTTGGGCTTCCCTGCTGGGCTGCGGTTCCCCCATCTGGCAAGAACAGCTTGAGATGGCAAGGGAGAAAGGGCCTTGGGAACCCTCAAGGACCACACAGATGTGTGTGGGGGAGCCCTCGGTTCTCCTATGTACAGCTGCCTCTTTTTCCATTCTACTGTAACCCACCATCCAGAATGTTCTTTGTCCACCCAAGCCCTGTTTTGGTCCATGCCTTTGCCAAGGTACCTGCTGCCTGACCTCTCAGAACTCCTCCCTCCCCACTTCCACATCCGGTGGGCTGTCCTGGGTGCATCACGAGTGTTTCGTTATTGCCATCTCGGCCACGAAGGCTTCCTAGACCGCTCCACCTCACTAGACTTCACCTTCCCTCTGAAAGCCTGCGCGCTCTGTGCCGCTGTCCAGCGTCGTGGTGCTGACCGCAGCCTACGCACGTGCTCCGCTGGCTTTTCCTCTCCTCGTAGGCGGCTTGAGGATGTGGCCTGGGCTGTTGATGCCTCGCTTACACACCCATGGCAATTGGTACAGGGCATGCAACACAGTAGGCACGGTTCAGTGGAATTAGCTGAGATTTCTTTACTTCTGCCGGGATGGGGACTCCTGCGAGGGCCTCGCTGGCCCCTGTGCCTGAGTGTTCCCGGGGTCCCAGGCTGAAAGGAGGTCACCCGGTGTGGGACTGGGAGGGGAAGGAGAAGCAGGGCTTCGGATTGGTTGCCCATTCTTGCTGTCTCTCCGCCCAGTTTTCCAAGGAGAAGTACATCCTGGACTCGTCGCCTGAGAAGCTGCACAAGGAGCTGGAGGAAGAGCTCAAACTCAGCAGCACAGACCTCCGCAGCCACGCCTGGTACCATGGCCGCATCCCCCGGGAGGTGAGTGGGCTCTGAGCCGGGGCCCGGCTTCTAGACCCTTACACACACACACACACACACACACACACACACACACACCCGCTGCCTGGCCAGCTCCAGGCCAGAGAGGCTCCGGCTTAGTGCGTGGGGGGGTCCATCCCAGGGGACTGACTGCTGGGATGAGGTCTAACTATGCCATTTCCTGGCTGTGCAACCCTGAACAAGTCACTTGACCTCTCTGAGCCCGAGTTTCTTCATCTATAAAATGGAGGAATGTTGTGAGAATTGGATGAAATGATCCAGGTGAAGTGCTTAACATGATGTCTGACATACAGCAAGCTCGATGAACATTGTCCTTTGTTGTTGTTATGACTTGTTTTTTAATGTTTTGTTATGTGGTCTGTACATCAACCTCCTGCGCATTTGGTTAGCGAGTATCAGTCTTGGCAAAGCTGAGCTTCTGGGCCAGCAGTCGCCAAGTGGTAGTCTGCAGACCACTGGTGGTCCGTGAGGTCCGAAAGGTTGGCGACCGCTGTTCTAGGCTGAGGCTCAGACTGGAGCTGATAGTCCTGTTTCCTCTTTCCTTCGAACTGTAAATCTTTGTCAAGAATCAACTCTGCCAGGCCCTGTGCTGGGCTCCAAAGAGGCAGAGGACACAGCAGGGCTGGTAGTCCGGGGTAGGCACCGACAGGAGGCAGTCAGAGCCCAGTGGGAGAAGTGCAAGAATGAAGAGCCCAGCGGGGAATGTGGGTGAGCCCTGAGGAGGGCACTGAGGGGCAGGGCCATTGTGAGATGAATAGGAGTTCGCCAGGTGGGCAGGGTGGGCAGGAGGGTCCAGGCAAAGAAAGTGGGAGGGTGCCCAGAGATATGCCAGGGCACGGGCTGTTTGGAGGATCGAGGATTGGGAGTTCACTCTGCCCAGCGTGAGCCCTAGGAGGAGGCAGTCTGAGACAGGAGTTCCCCAGACCCCCTGTTCCTGTGACTTCATCCCAGGGTTTTATGGCCTGCCCCTGTGCCCTGTCCCCAGTGGCCCCCTCTGCATCCACGTCATTGTGGATGAGATTCAGATATCTCTGTCCACTTGCTCCCAAGATTCAGATATCTCTGTCCACTTGCTCCCAAGACCCCAGGTCTGACCCTCTCCCCCCTGCCCTGCCTGCCTGCCCCTGCCCACCTGCCCCTGCCCACCTGACCCTGATCGTCTGAAACTGCCCACCTGCCCCTGACCACCTGCCCCTGACCACCTGCCCCTGCCCGCCTGCCCCTGACCGCCTGACCCTCCACCCTGCAGGTGTCGGAGACCCTGGTGCAGCGCAACGGCGACTTTCTCATCCGGGACTCGCTCACCAGCCTGGGCGACTACGTGCTCACGTGCCGCTGGCGCAACCAGGCCTTGCACTTCAAGATCAACAAGGTGGTGGTGAAGGCGGGCGAGAGCTACACCCACATCCAGTACCTGTTCGAGCAGGAGAGCTTCGACCACGTGCCCGCCCTGGTGCGCTACCACGTGGGCAGCCGCAAGGCCGTGTCGGAGCAGAGCGGCGCCATCATCTACTGCCCCGTGAACCGCACCTTCCCGCTGCGCTACCTGGAGGCCTGCTACGGCCTGGGCCAGGGCACGGGCAAGGCGGCCGGCCCCGCCAGCCCCGCCGGCCCCAAGGGCAGCCACATGAAGCGGCGCAGCGTCACCATGACCGACGGGCTCACCGCCGACAAGGTCACCCGCGGCGACAGCTGCCCCACCAGGTAGGCCAGGACCCTCATTCTGCCTCGGTCTCCCCATGAGCACGCTGGGGAGAGAAGGGAGGCCGGGAACCCTGACCTGGGGAGTGACTGCCCTGAGCCTCAGTGTGCAGGAGCCCGGAGGAAAATCGGTCTGGTCCCTGCCTCTGGATCTACCCCTACACCTCCCTCCCCTCCCACCTACCTCTCCTGCCCCACTCCACCTCCCCTCTTATTCCCCTCCCTTCCCACCTACCCCTCCCGCCCCTCCAGCTAGGTCAAGGCAGGCATCAGAGTGGAGGGCTTCGCTGTGTGCAAACCACCCCACAGGGAATGGAATCCTGAGGAGACGCGGTTGCGTCTGGGGCTGGTGGGACCAGGCCTGGTTCCAGGAGAAGCCACAGCAGCGAGCCATTCCCGGGGCCTCCTGTGCACCTCCCTGCCCCGTATCTTCAACTCCCGGCCGCCCTGCGTGTGGCTGCTGTCCGTACCCCATTGGGTGGGTGAGGAAACAGGCCCGGAGAAGGGAAGCAGCTCGCCGGCGAGCGCTAAGACTGAGATCCAAACCCAGGCCTGCGGACCCAGCCAGTGCCCCTCATTCCTGCGGCTTCCCTGGCTGTTTGCAGAGACCAGCTGTTCTGAGCCACGAGCACTTGGCTGGGTCTCGTCTCCCTGGGCCGGGCCGGGCTGGGCCGGGTGCTGCCGGCCAGGGAATGGACGGTTGGATGCCCTGCAGCGGCAGCCACTTGGCTGTGGTTTGGATGCAGGGACTGTAATGGTGCCAAGAGCCACAGGCCGTGTGTGCCCAGGCATCCGGCGCCGTGTGGGAGGAGGGCCCAGTGGGCGGCCTGACTCCCTTGGGCTTCTCATGCTTCCCTCTAGCCCCATCCCCCGAGTTGGGGGCACGGTCCCCAGGAAAGAGAGCGTGTGTGCAGGCTGTGGCCTGCGGCAGCCTTCCTCCTCGTGTGGTTTTTGAACCTGCTCCCTCGGAGGTTGGACTCGGTAATCTCCACGCCTTCTCTGCCTCTGACGTTCAGTAGTTCTGGGATGGGAGCGGAAGTGGGTCCTGAGTTTGGCTGAGGTCCCGAACTGGGCTCTCTGTTCACGAAGGTGTCTGCCCCACAGCACGTCCCTGCCCCACCCCCGGGAGTCCATCCGCAGCTGTGCGCTCAGCATGGACCAGATCCCAGACCTGCACTCGCCCACGTCCCCCATCTCTGAGAACCCCAGCTCCCCCGCCTACAGCACCGGTAAGGCCAGCAGCGCGCACAGGGGCAAGCGGGGGGATCTGGTGGCCATGAGTTTGTACGTGTACATGCTTTTGATGAGTTCTGTTACTGTGTGGGATTATGTGTGCCTCTGCCTCTCTTCTGAGAGCAAGGCCCTGAAAAATGTACACTAAGAACCTGCCAGCAGAGCTATTTTTTAAAAAAATTTGCTGACTTCAGACAGGGAGAGAGAGATAGAAACATCAATGAGGAGAGAGAATCATCAATCGGCTGCCTCCTGCACACCCCCCAACTGAAGATCCAGCCCACAAACCAGGCATGTGCCCTCGGCCGGAATCGAACCTGGGACGCTTCAGTCCACAGGCTGATGTTCTATCTTCTGAGCCAAACCAACTGGAGCTCTGGCAGAGCTGTTGATGGTGACATACAAACGGACCCACGGCTTGGTCATTGCAAGTTTGAGTCCCCAAACACGGACCAGAAACTTTGTCATAACTATCCCCCTTCAAATCAACATGCCTGAGTGTGCAGGTTAAAACCCCTTGTCAGAAATTATCAATTGGACAATTTCTAAGCAACATGGTGGACTCAAGGACCCAGGAGCCAGGTTTTACCCAGCTCTCTCACTCGCCAGCTGGGTAACCTTGCACAGGTCAGCTCACCTCTCTGAGCCTCGGTTTTCTCATCTGCAGAACGAGGACCGTAAAAGTACTTACTCCTCAGGGTCCTGAGAAGGTTAAATGGACCCATGTGCCAAGAAGGGCTCAATTAGCATCACCCTCCCCCACCTCTCTCTTTCTCTTTTTATATATATTTTATTGAGTTTTTACAGAGAGGAAGAGAGAGGGATAGAAAGCTAGGAACATCAATCAGCTGCCTCCTGCACACCCCCTACTGAGGATGTGCCCGCAACCAAGGTACATGCCCTTGACCGGAATCAGACCTGGGACCCATCAGTCAGCAGGCCGACGCTCGATCCACTGAGCCAAACTGGTTTCGGCATCATCACCTCTCATTTTGATGGTGGTTTTACTGTTGTTGACCAGAGTATCTCCAACATATCGCCATACGAACTCACTAAGTCATTATTCCTAATCCATGGAGAAATAATTCCGTGTGGCACCCCGGACCCCAGCAAGTGCATAGCTTCCCCGGGTCCCTGGAAGCTCCTGCTTCCCCCAGGCTGCAGTAGCTCGGGGCGGCGTGTGCAGGCTCCGGGGCAGGGATTGCCAGGCCTCGCTGAGGGGTCTGCCGGCCTGGAAAACGGGGTGTCAGCTCTAGGGGAGGTGGAGGCTGGCCTCGGGAAGGAGGTGGGGGAAGCCCCTGGGTGGAGCCGTGGTAACCCGTCCTCTCCCTCTCTCCCCGCAGTGACCCGTGCTCACGCTGCGCCCGCAGCCCCCGCACCCACAGTGCTGCCCGCCTCCCCCGTCACCCGCCGCTCCAGCGAGCCCCAGCTGTGCCCCCGAAGTGCCCCGAAGCCCCCCGGAGAGCTGGACAAGGGCCCTCACGCCAGTCCCTCCCACACCCTCGGCAAAGCCTCCCCATCCCCGTCGCTCAGCAGCTACAGCGACCCGGACTCCGGCCATTACTGCCAGCTGCAGCCTCCGGTCCGGCAGGCCAAGAGCCAGGGAGAGCGGCTGAAGGAACTGTCAGAGAATGGGGCCCCCGACGGGGCCTTCACAGTCCCCATCATAGAAGCCACCTCTTCCTTCAACCCGGCCACCTTCCAGTCACAGCTCATCCCCAAGGATAACCGGCCGCTGGAGGTGGGCCTCCTGCGCAAGGTCAAGGAGCTGCTGGCCGAGGTGGACGCCCGGACGCTGGCTCAGCACGTCACCAAGGTGGACTGCCTGGTAGGTGCCCGGTGCACCCTGGGACGGGACAGCACCCCAGCCCCGGGCTTTAGGGCTGGGACCAGGGTGGTGAGGAGCTGGCCCCTAAACTCCCCAAATATAGCCAGTGGGCCTGGGTTCTGGCTTCATGGCTGCCCTTTACTTGCTGTGTGACTCTGGGCCGATCACTTTGCCTCTCTGGGCCTCCATTTCCCCTTTTATAAAAAGGTGACCTGGCCTGTGTGGCTCAGTTGGCTGGGTGTCATTCCGTGCACTGAGGGGTTGTAGGTTTGAAGGTTTGATTCCTGGTCAGGGCACTGCCCACGTTTCGCGTTTGGTCCCCGATGGGGGGCGTGAAGGAGGCAGCTGATCAATGGCTCACTCTCACATGGATGCTTCTCTCTCCCTCCTCTCCCTTCCTCTCTCTCTTAAAAACAAACAATAGAAATGTTTAAAAAAAAATTTATAGAGACTTTTAAAAAGCAAAAAGCAAGATATTGCTTCCTCCAGATGTCAGCTTGGCATTGGAACGGGGCGGTCCTGAAACCCAGTGGTGTCTGACCTCCTGGGGCGCTGAGTCTGGCTGAAGTCCGGGCTGGTCCAGGGAATGTAAATGACCCAATTCCCGCCCCCACAACCCTGTGGACAAAATAACCAAAACTCAGCACCTGGGCCCACACAGGGTCAGAGAAAGCCCAGTGTTTGCTCTGGATGAGCCTTTGCTCCTCTCAGAACCCCAACTCCCTCTGCACCTCGTTTTCGCCCTCTGAGGTTTGGGGTGCACCGGTTACTTGGTGGCACTGGTCCCCAAGCTCAGGAAGAGGAAGAGGGGGGCAGGGATGTTCTGAGAAGAGCAGTAAGGTGTGAGGGGAGAAGCCCCGGGTCCTAGGCCCTGGGTGCCATCCGACTGGCCCTCTCTCTCCTGGGACTCAGGTTGGCCTTTGGAATAAGGCAGTCCTGCTCCTTATCCTTGGCCGAGTATTTACCAGCCATCCCCAGCAGCGGGTTAGCCGTGGAGCTGGGATCCAAATCCGGCCTCCCAGCCAGGCCGCCCGCCCAGATAAAGCTTTCTGACTCCCAGATGGCTGGGGCCAGCCCAGGCAGGAAATTAATCAGCCCTCTGGGCGTCCTTGCAGGTTGCTAGGATACTGGGCGTTACCAAGGAGATGCAGACCCTAATGGGAGTCCGCTGGGGCATGGAGCTGCTCACCCTCCCCCATGGCCGGCAGCTACGACTGGACCTGCTGGAAAGGTAAGGGAAACACGCCCCCACCCCGCCTTCTGCTTGGCCAGCTGGCCAATCACAGGCTCAGCCTGGCTCCCAGGGCCTCTGGCCACGCCCCCTATCCCACTGACCAAGTGCAGCTTGTCATTCTTCTGCTCCAGGCAATCCCGGTTTCCCCAAGGCCCAGTCCTGTAGGGATTCACCTCTGCATCCTCTTGACCAATCCTAGTCCACGAATCTCTGCTCCGCCCACCAGCTCTCTCGCCCCCTAACCCGTGGACTCGACCCCCTCCCAGTTTGGGCTCTGCTCTCCACCCACTGGGGGCCTCACCCCTGGCAGTGGCAGGGACACTCCCCGGCCCCCTGGGCCCCGCCCCCTGACCTGGCCTCTGCCCCAGGTTCCACACCATGTCCATCATGCTGGCGGTGGACATCCTGGGCTGCACGGGCTCAGCGGAGGAGCGGGCCGCGCTTCTGCACAAGACCATCCAGCTGGCCGCGGAGCTCCGGGGCACCATGGGCAACATGTTCAGCTTCGCCGCGGTCATGGGCGCCCTGGATATGGCCCAGGTGCGAGGGGCCCTGCAGAGCGGGTTCAGGCTGCGTTCCTTCGGGGTGGCGTGTAGTGGTCCCGGGAGAACTCGGCAGCACTGGGGAAGGGGCACCCGGAAGAGCTGACCTGCTCCGACACCAAGTCTTTCCCTTCTCTGGGCCTCAGTCTCCCATCGGTAGGATTCAGGAGGTGCATACAGGAGTCTAAGGAATAAATGTGGAATGGCTGTCACTCAGTGAGCACTTCCTGTGTGCGGGGTGCTGGGGCCACACTAAATACTTGACAGGACAATCTCATGGGGTAAATGTCTTTGTTGTCCCCATCTTACTGATGGAGAAACTGAGGCAGAGCAGTGCTTGCCTGAGGTCACATAGTCAGAGGCTGAAAAAAACTGGGATTAGAACCAGGTCTGAATTTCATAGCCCAAACCTCACCCACACTACACTTCCTCTCGCATGCCTGGTAAATAGTAACAATGGGGTCCTACAGGCAGTGGTTCCACTCCCAGCTCTACCACTTAGTTTTGGAATGGCCTTGGGCAAGTCATTCCCTTCTCTGAGCCTTAGTTTCCCCATCTGTAAAATGGGTTGGGGGGGGGCTTCATGAGGACTTAGCACCGCCCCTGACCCATGAATGGTGATCCTCAACCGCACATCTGGGCACCCACTCAGCCGGCCGCTCTCCTGGCCGGTCGCTCACTGTCTGGTCTCCCCAGATCGCCCGGCTGGAGCAGACATGGATGACCCTGCGACAGCGACACACGGAGGGTGCCATCCTCTACGAGAAGAAGCTCAAGCCGTTTCTCAAGAGCCTCAATGAGGGCAAAGGTACCTCCCCTGCTGCTGTGAGACCCTGCACGGGTTTCAGCCCTCTCTGGGCCAGGCGAGACGTTCCCGGTGAGGATGGTGAGAGCTTGGCTGAGCTCGGGCGAGCTGTGCTGGCAGCTGTGTCAGCCGGCCAGGTGTGGGCCTTGCGGCCAGGCCGAGGGTGCCATAGATGTAGTTGAAAGAATCGGAAAGGAAAGGTCTGTCCAGGAGTCAGGAGCCCTGGGGGTTTGCTGGGACCTCGGGCAGGCCCCACCCTTTCCCCTCCTGTGCCTCAGTTTGTGGGGCTGCGGTGGGCAGGGGGCCTCCAGAGTCTAAGAGCCGCTGTCTCCCTCCTGGCAGAAGGCCCGCCGCTGAGCAACACGACGTTTCCTCACGTGCTGCCGCTCATCACTCTGCTCGAGTGCGACGCGACCCCGGCCGAGGGCCCCGAGCCCTGGGGCAGCACGGAGCACGGCGTGGAGGTGGTGCTGGCGCACCTGGAGGCGGCCCGCACGGTGGCGCACCACGGAGGCCTGTACCACACCAACGCCGAGGTCAAGCTGCAGGGTGAGTCCTTCGGGCCTGGGCCTCCCTCCTCTCGCCTTGCTCTCCCCTTCCCTCCCAATGTTCGTTCTCCTTTCTCCACCCCTCTTTCCTTCCCTGTCTCTCTGACTCATTTTCTAATCCCTTTTCTTGCTCACTCATCATTTCAACAAGCAATTGTTAGTGGCAGGCACCAGGTAGACACAGATGATTCAAAGAGCATCAGAGCTGTGGGTCTTAGCTTCTCTGAGCCTCAGTTTTCTCATCTGCGAAGTGGGTGTTCTAGCAGGCCTACTTTACAAGGCAGTTTGCACAGAGCTATGCCCGGGGGCCTGGGGCTGAGACAGACCTGCCTGCCTTCCAGGAGCGCTTAGCCCAGTCGAAAGGGAGAACTCTCACAAAAGGCGCAGAGAAAGTGGCTTCAAATAATCCATCTTTTACTGCCTTAGGCATTATTTAGTCATACAAGTTTACTAGAAACAAATTGCAAATCACAGCTGAGCAAAAACAGGTGAAAAAAGTCACCACCATTACCCAGAGATGAATGCTGAGAGCATTCCCGTGCAAGTCTTTCCTTCTTCTTCAGGAAGAAAAAAACAACCACACGTTTTTTGCATTGACTTACAAAATGTAGCCAGAACGGATTTGGCTCAGTGGATAGAGCGTCGGCCTGCAGACTGAAAGGTCCCAGGTTCAATTCCAGTCAAGGGCATGAACCTTGGTTGCGGGCACATCCCCAGTAGGGGGTGTGCAAGAGGCAGCTGATAAATGATTCTCTCTGATCGATGATTCTCTCTCATCGATGCTTCTAACTCTCTATCCCTCTCTCATCCTCTCTGTAAAAAATCAATAAAAATATATATTAAAAAAAAAAAAAAAAAAAAAAGAAAGGCCGAAGCCGGTTTGGCTCAGTGGTAGAGCATCGGTCTGCGGACTGAAAGGTCCCAGGTTCGATTCCGGTCAAGGGCAAGTACCTTGGTTGCGGGCACATCCCCGGTAGGGGGTGTGCAAGAGGCAGCTGGTCGATGTTTCTCTCTCATCGACGTTTCTAGCTCTCTATCTCTCTCCCTTTCTCGCTGTTAAAAATCAATAAAATATATTAAAAAAAAAAGAACAAAATGTATATATGTTTTTCAGGAAAAATTTGGAACTTACAGAAAAACACAAAAAGAAAAGACAAAGCACTCAAGCCCCCAATTAACATAATATTTTATCTCCCAGTCATTTAAAAATTACATGTTGTAAACAGCAGGGCAAAGACTAGGTACTAAACTGTGAGGCCAAGTCCCTCAATAAACCTTGCTGAGCCCTAACCCGTTTGGCTCAGTGGATAGAGCGTCGACCTTCGGACTCAAGGGTCCCGGGTTCGATTCCGGTAAAGGGCATGTACCTTAGTTGTGGGCACATCCACAGTTCGGAGTTGGCAGGAGGCAGCTGATCGATGTTTCTCTCGCATCGATGTTTCTAACTCTCTATCCCTCTCCCTTCCTCTCTGTAAAAAAATCAATAAAATATATTTTTTAAAAATTAAAATAAATAAACCTGCTGAATCCCTGGCAGAGCTGGGGGAGGTGTCCCTTGGGGGGGGCCTGAGGGATGTGGTGGCTCCTAGCTGGGTGGTGGCCCCTAACGCCTGTGCCCCGCCCGCAGGGCTCCAGGCCCGGCCCGAGCTCCTGGAGGTGTTCAGCACGGAGTTCCAGATGCGCCTCCTCTGGGGCAGCCAGGGCGCCAGCAGCAGCCAGGCCCGGCGCTACGAGAAGTTTGACAAGGTCCTCACCGCCCTGTCCCACAAACTGGAGCCTGCCGTCCGCTCCAGCGAGCTGTGACCCCCGTGGGCCCTTCCCCTCGGCAGCTGCGGGCAGCATGCGGGACAGAGGGGCACGGACCTTCCTCCAGAGCACCCCAGGGACACTGTGACCAGCCCGAGAATGTACCGGACTCCGCCGCGATCTCCCTTCCGCCCCCAGGGTTCTGCGTGGATTCTGGGCTGTCCCGCGCCTGCCACGTGCTCGCCACAGCTCCCTTCAGGAAGAACCAGGACCCGTTCCTCCCTCCAGCTTCCGCCTCTCCCCTCCTGCCGAGGGGCCCCGTGTTTGAGCCATGGGGGGCTCCTCACGCCTCCTCCCTCTCCTCCAGGCATCTGCTCCCCGCCGACACCAAGGCCTCCATCTGCTGTAAATACGTCCCCGTTCTGTAAATAGATGTACAGAAGCCACGCTCTTTCTTTCATATAATAAACTTTTATGTCTCTTTTTTCTGTCTCTCAGGAGGCCCTGAGGTGGAAGGGAGCAGCTTTTCTCAGGCGAAAGGGGGAAAAGCCATTTCACAAATATTGTATTTAGCACCTGGGACATCCCAGATTGTACCAGGAGCCAGAGTTACTGCTAACGCTGACCCCCAGTCCCTGCCCGGGAGGAGGTCACAGCCAGTGGGGGAGATAAACAGCCAATTTCAACCAGGGGCAGGAATACTGACCTGGCCCCCTCCTCCACTCCCTGCCCCCGGGAGCCACAGCAAAGGTTCCCACCAAGGCACAGGAAGGATCCCGGATGTTTGGGAGGGGAGGGCTCTCTGGGAAACTGAGACTGTGACCTGAGGGCGGCTGGCACTTGGGTGTCCTGACCGGAGTTCTCTCTCTTCAACGATGGGAACTACTAAGTTTCAGGCTTTGAAACGTGGCTCAGAAGCGCTGTGCGTGTGCAGAGTGGGGTGGATAATCTCTGAAGAGGGACATGGACACGGTCGTCTTGATTCCACAGGTGGAGGGGCAGAGGCCTGGCAGGATGGAAGTCTGGGGAGCCCAACCACTGGGTGTGAAGCATCTGGGTCCTTTCCGTTCTGAATCCTGACTGAGAGGCTGGGTAACACAGGGCATGAGATCTTTGGCGGCAGCCAGATGCAGGTTCAGTTCTATTGTTCACTAGCTGAGTAACCATGGATATCAGGCTTAACCTCTCGGGTTCCCATTTCTACCTCAAAAAAAAAAAAAGGGGACAATAACAGAATTAATCTCTTAGGATTGCTATGGAAGCATTTAGTGTATAGTAGTTGCTAGGTAAGGAACCACTATGTTTTATACATGATGGATTATCAATGATCATTTATTGATTAAGCCAAAACACTTTATGGGCCAGTACCTCATTGAAATATCACCATTTTTCCGTATGATGGGAATGTTATCATAGAGGGTATAAGGTAACTAATACTGACACACAGAAGGTGCTCACCAAAAGCTATCCGTATTCTTTCTTTTTTTTTTTTTTTAATATATTTTATTGATTTTGTACAGAGAGGAAGGGAGAGAGATAGAGAGTTAGAAACATCGATGAGAGAGAGTCATCGATCAGCTGCCTCTTGCACACCCCCTACTGGGGATATGCCCGCAACCAAGGTACATGCCCTTGACCGGAATCGAACCTGGGACCCTTCAGTCCCCAAGCCGACGCTCTATCCATTGAGCCAAACCGGTCTCAGCTATCCGTATTCTTAAACACGGAAGTCACATTCGCAGAAGGTGCCGAAGCTGCAGCACAGTGAAGCTGCGAATGTAGCTTGTAGTGGTTCGGTGGTTGAGCATCGACCTATGAACCAAGAGATCACAGTTTGATTCCCAGGTTGTGGGCTCCATCCCCAATATGGGGCTTGCTGGAGGCAGCTGATCAATAATTCTCATCATTGATGTTTTTATCTCTCCTCTCCTTCTGCAATCAATAAAAACATATTTTTAAAGCATAAAAAAGGCGCTTTACAAGGTGTAAGGTGCTGCAGACACAAGTTTTTCTCTACAGTTGCTACATTACCCTTGTGGTCATAATTCCTTATTATTTTGTTGGAACTTCTATGGTCCCCTAGTTACCATGGTTATGGAAACGCGGCCCTCCGTCCCGAGTTGAACAGTTCGCGTGCTCCCTCTGGAGGTCGCCTTCGGGTCCTGCAGCGGGAAGACTGGGCGGGCCTTTGAGAGGGGCCAGAGGAGCGCCGGGAGTTGTAGGCCGCGGGAGGTGGCTGCGCGGAGCGATGCACGCCGGGAGCTGTAGTTCCGGGAGAGGCGGTTGGCCGGCCCAGACCTGGCTCGGGCCTCACCCGGATGGCGGCTGGTTCGCGCGGCCGCCAGCCGTGGGGCTCGCGCCTCCTCGGGCTGCTCGGGCTGGTTTCGGTCTCGGTCGCGGCCGCCGCCTGGGACTTGGCTTCACTGCGCTGCAGCTTCGGCACCTTCTGCGAATGTGACTTCCAGCCCGACTTCCAGGGTGAGGAGCGGGCCGACCGGCGGCCCCACGGACCCCGGGCCGGGACCGGGAGGGCGGGACCGAGGGGCGGAAGGACCCCAGACTCCGCCGGCCCGGCCCGGAAGTGAGTCCTGTGTGAAGGGACCTGGGGCCAAGGTGTGGGGATGCTTGTTTGGGCCCCGGCAGAGCCCTGCAGGATGGAGAGGGGCCTTTGACAGCGGGGCCGCGGGGCAGGGTGAGGCCTCCCCGGGGGAATGGCCGCCCAGGGAGGGTCTCACCTTGGGAATAGGCCGAGGGTTCCGGGGCAGACCCTGTAGACCGCTGGCACCCTTAGGGCTGAGTACGATTCAGAGGGAGGCCTGGAGGGGGCGCTGCCAAGCTGAATTAGACCTGAGGGTGACTCCTGCAGCGGGAGCTCCCTGGTGAAAGCGTCCCGGGCCTTAGGGATCCCTAGACCGGGTTCCAGACATCACTTCCCCCTTGAACCTCTTCCGGCGGGAGCGTGTCCTCAACTCTGACCCTGTCCCTCTTGTGGCCCTAGGTCTGGAGTGTGACCTGGCCCAGCACCTGGCGGGCCAGCACTTGGCCAAGGCGCTGGTGGTGAAGGCGTTGAAGGCCTTTGTGCAGGACCCGGCCCCCACCAAGCCGCTGGTCCTCTCCCTGCACGGCTGGACAGGCACCGGCAAGTCCTATGTCAGCGCCCTGCTGGCCCACTACCTCTTCCGGGGTGGCCTCCGCAGCCCCTACGTGCACCACTTTTCCCCCGTCCTCCACTTCCCCCACCCCAGCCACATGGAGCGCTACAAGGTAGGCTGGTGGCATCCTGGGCCATCACGCCCCTGCGTCAGGGATGCCACACCTTGGGGAGGGAGGGGGTCCTACGCCCGAGAGGGAGATTCACTGTAGGCCACCCAGGCAGAGGGAGCCAGCCCTCAGGGCCCAACCCAAACAGGGCTCGGGAAGATGCCATCCTACCTGGCAGGGGGTTCTCGCTGTAGTTCTTTTTTCGGGGGGGGGGGGGGGACATTAATGGTATCTACCTGCCAGGGTGGTTCTGAAGAACATGAGATTATAGAATTACAGGAATTAATTATTGAGCACTTACCTTTGCCAGTCTGCACTATCTTCTCTCTGTAAAGCACTTAGCCCCAATTTGAGGCTCAGAGTAAGTACTTAGTAACTACAAGCTCTTATTGCTGCTGCTATTGCTATTATTTTTACTACTATCGTTCTTGACTGCAAGGCGCTTTCCAGGCTGAGCTAACTGCCACACGCCGAGAGCCCTGGCTGTGTGGCCCAGTTGGTTGAGCGCCTCCCTTGCACCAAAAAGCCACTGGTTAGATTCCCCGACGTGGCGCGTGCCTTACGCGGGTTTGATCCTCAGTAGGGGTCGTGCAGAAGGCGGCCGATCGATGTTTCTCTTTTCCTCTCCCTTCCTTTCTCTCTCAAATCAATTTTAAAACAACAACAAAACATTGCCCTAGCCTGTTTATCTCAGTGGATAGAGCATCAGTCTGCAAACTGAAAGATCCCAGGTTTGATTCCAGTCAAGGGCACATGGCGGGGTTGTGGGCTCAGTCCCCAGTGGGGGGACTTGCAGGAGGCAGCCGACCCATGATTCTCTCTCATCATGGATGTTTCTCTCTTTCTCTCTCTTCCTTCCTGTCTGAAATCAATAAAAATATATTTTTTAAATGGAACGGAAAAACACCCCCACAAAACTGCTGAGAACGTTCGTGGGGCAGGAAGGAGCCTCCCCTTTTATAGAAGCAGTAGATGTAGGGAAGGCACCCCGAAGGCAGGCGCAGGGCTGGGTTTGAGTCCCTGTTCTCCTGCTCACTTGCTGTTTGAACTGGGGCACGTCTCTGCCCCTCTCAGGGCCACAGTTTGCCATCAGTCCCATTTGGGATTGTCCATATTCTCCAGAGAAGGGGAAGCTTGGGAAGAAGTCTGGGGCTGGGGGTTTCTCCGGTCCCCCTCAAGCTCCTGCCTCTCTCCTGCAGAAGGATCTTAAGAGCTGGGTCCAGGGGAACCTCACTGTTTGTGGCCGCTCCCTCTTCCTCTTCGATGAGATGGACAAGCTGACCCCAGGCCTGATGGAGGTCCTACAGCCTTTCCTCGGCTCCTCCTGGGTGGTGTATGGGACCAACTACCGAAAAGCCATCTTCATCTTCATCAGGTGGGTGTGCTGTGAGGGGACACTTAGCGGTCCCAGCTCTCCGGTCTCAGTCTGTGGTCCCACAGCAGAATACCGTCCTCGGGATCCAATCAGACTTTCCCCAAGCCCCGCACCCTGGTGACGGTGCCATCCAAGGTGCTGCCTTCCCCTTTGACAATCTCGAAGCTTTTGGTCCTCGTTTCTTTGTGGAAGCCCTGCTGCTAGCTCCAGAGTCTCCCCTCTTCTGTGGCCAGGAGGACGCGGGCCCGGGAGAAACAGACTGGGGTTCTAGTGTCACCTCCACGAGTCCTTGCTGTGTTTCCTCAGGCAGATTACTTCACCTCTCTGAGCTCCCATCTCCTCCCTGCACAGCAGGGCCAAATGCATGCCCCGCTGTCCTAGAAGCTGGCTGAGGGGAAGTCAGTGAAGGGTCTTAAAAGTGTTAGGTAAACTGTAAAGTGCGCGGCACTTAGAGGTGAATTTTAGGGGTCATGGCTGTGGACTCTCTCTGGAACGGGAAGTGGTTCCTTTGGGATGTGTTGGTGGATTTGGCTCCTGCTGGCACTGAGGTCGTGGTAGGTGGCATGTGGGAAGCAGGGCCACCTCCACTGTCTGAGTCTCGGCCCGGGTCCCCGTGGTTTTAGCAACACCGGCGGCGAACAGATCAACCAGGCGGTGCTGGAGGCATGGCGCAGCCGCCGGGACCGCGAGGAGGTCCGCCTGCAGGAGCTGGAGCCGGTCATCTCGCAGGCGGTGCTGGACAACCCCCACCGTGAGTGTGGCTCGGAAGCCCCCCCTGGGGGTGGCTTCAGCGGGTGGGGCTTCGCACAGATCCATCGGGCTGGGATCTGATGCTCTGCCCACTGACCCGGTACTGCTCAGCCCCGGCTCTGAGCTCCTGGCTGTCCAGAGCCTCCCCGAGCCCTTTGCCCGGAGGTGGCTGAGAACAGTGAACTGCACTGGCCTTTGGGGGCAGAAACCCAGCACTGAGGCTCAGCTTCTTTCCCCTCGTCCCTCCCGGCAGACGGCTTCTGGCGCTCGGGCATCATGGAGGAGCGTCTCCTGGACGTCCTGGTGCCCTTCCTGCCGCTCCAGCGGCACCACGTGCGGCACTGCGTGCTCAACGAGCTGGCCCAGCTGGGCCTGGAGCCCAGGGACGAGGTTGTCCAGGCCGTGCTGGACAGCACCACCTTCTTCCCTGAGGACGAGCAGCTCTTTTCCTCCAATGGCTGCAAGACTGTGGCTTCCCGGATCGCCTTCTTCCTCTGACCCTCGGGCGGCTCCTTGCCCTCCCGCCTGGCCAGGCCACGCAGGAAAGCCCTGGCGCCTTTGCCAGAGGGACCCTTATCCTCCTGGAGAGTGGGACCCAGAGCACACACTGAAGACGAGAAGTGTTGGCTAGGCCGTGGGACAGAGCGTCAGGGGGCCCTGGCCTCTGCTGGCCTGAGGACATCTTGGCCTTGGCCTTGGCCTCCTGCCCCGGGGGAAAGTGCTGGTCACCCCCGAACTCAACGAGTCTCAACCTCAGCTGCAGCCTGAGCCTTCTTAAATGTGAACTGTAACTCAGGGACCGTGGCTCCTGGCTGTTCCCTTGCATCCTTTCCCCTCAGCCCCTTGCCCGCCACCATATCCCACACCCTGTCCCAGTATTGTGAGCCAGGCTGAGACTTCTTCCCCATGGAGAAAGGGACTCAAGCTGCCACTTAGGCCTGGTTTTTAATGTTTTTAATTTTGTAAAAGAAGAGAACAAATTCAATAAACTTAGCCATGAGGTCAGAGTGACGTCAGCAGTCTCATTGCGGAAGCCAGTGTGGTAGGGTATGTCCCATCTCCGGCAAGAAGTGAGGGGCTCAGTGGCCCCGTCAGGGAGAAGTGACACTGTCAGGGCTGGGGCGCTGGCTCATCTGGATTTCGCTGAGGTTCTGGCTCAGGTCCTGGATGACATCAGTCTTGCTAGATTCTGGGCTTTGGTTCAACTTCTGGAGAACCTTGGCCATGACGAACCATTGGCTCTCGCCCTGGGTGACCTCCGTGTTGCTGGGGCTCGGGCTTGGGTCATTGTCAGTCATGATCTTGCTGGAACTTCGGAGCAGTCCACTGATCCAGCCCTGGGTGGCCTTAGCCTTGATGGTGCCCCGCCTGTGAACCTTGGTCTTTCTGAGCCTTGGCTTTGGGCGCTGGGTGGCCTTGGCCTTGGTGGGCTCTTGCCTTGGGCCCTGGGTGGCCTCAGTCTTGGTGGGCTCTTGCCTTGGGCCCTGGGTGGCCTCAGCCTTGGTGGGCTCTTGCCTTGGGCCCTGGGTGGCCTCGGCCTTGGTGGGCTCTTGCCTTGGGCCCTGGGTGGCCTCGGCCTTGGTGGGCTCTTGCCTTGGGCCCTGGGTGGCCTCGGCCTTGGTGGGCTCTTGCCTTGGGCCCTGGGTGGCCTCGGTGTTGGTGGGCTTCTGGCCCTGGCTCTGGCTCTGCATGGCCTCCGTCTTGCTGACCAGCTGGGTCTGGGCCCAGAAAACCTCCTTGTTTACGGAGCTGCCGCTAGAGCTTACGTCTTCTCTGTCGTTTTCCAACTCTGAGGACGACGTCTTCAGCAGGGAGGAGTCGGAGGAGAGCACCGCGGTGGCCGAGCTGCTCCTGTACCCCTGGCTGGTGGCGGACGCCTCCGTCTCGGAGATAGACGGAGCCCTGACTGGGGAGGGTGTGCCAAGAGCAGCCGTCAGGCACCTTCCCCGGCAGTTCCAGTAAAAGGAGGCTTCTAGGCTCCCCCTGGCCTGTGTCCCAGAGGCTTCGTGGCCAAGGGCAAGGCCTGCCTGCCCAGCCTCCTCAGCAGCCTGCGCTTTGAAGGGGGGCCGGGGCGGTGGGAAGGGGAGATACTGAGGCTCCTACTGGCCTATCCCCGGCCTCCATTGTGCTGCTGCTTGTCCTCTGCGCTCCAGCCACAACCAGCAGCCTGTAGTTCGCCCTGCCCCCCCACATACCTGACTAACCCCTCCGCCTCCTTCGGGTCCTGGAAGTCCCCACTGTCCCCCAAAGGGGCTGAGCGCTCCCACAGCCCTCCAGTGCACAGCTGCACTGTCCTGGTAACCGTTCATCTGCCGCCTTCTTCCCCTCAGGGCCAAGCGCTCCCGGGGCGGGGACTGGCCTCTTCACGCCTGTGACGTGTGGCAGAGCCCAGCCCTGGGACCCGGTGGCTACTGAACGGCCCTGCATGGAAGGACAGGGCTGGCCGCCGCTATCTGTCCCGGCCCTGGACTGCTCACACCTGCCCTCGGGACTCTGTAAGGAGCGGCATTGCTGGGTGTGTGACTTGTCCCTTCCAGGCTGGCGCTCGGCAGAATTGGGGGTAAAAGTCCCTCGGACGTGCACATGTGAGCTTATTTTCAGGAGGGGCAAGAGGGCAGAGAGAGAAAGGGCCCGAGGGGGGGTGAGGCCGGAGCAGGCAGCCGCTGTGCAGTGCCCGGAGTGAAGGCTGTCCAGGCCGGTGTGGGCATCGCCTCCCTGAGGGCTCAGCACGCCCCCTGCCAAGCTGGGGTGACACTCCTGCCTTAGCCGCACAGCGGCGCCCACAGCCTCCCCGGCCAGGGAAGCTCTGACCCCGGGCCCGGTCACTCTGCTGCTCCGGCTCGCTCCGGACTGGACGGGGCCCGGGGACTTACAGCCCAACACGGAGCTGGACGAGGTCTGGTCCAGGTAGCCGGCGGACGAGGACTGCTCCGGCGGCTCCTAGGGCGAGAGGCGGGCGAGGCAGTGAGGCTGCGGGCAGCCCCGGCCAGCGGCTGGGCTCTGTCTGGAAGGCCCGCAGGCGTCTGGACCTCCAGGGACTGCTCCCTTGAGCTTGGAGCTGCTCAGGGGTCCCAGGTTCGGGCTGGGTGGGGCATGCAGAGGCTAAGGTTGGACAGGAGGGGGAGAGCCATGCTGCTGTGAGCAAGGCAGTGTTCAAGAGGCTGCTTGGGCCCTGGCTGGTTTTGCTCAGTGGTTAGAGTGTTGGTCTGTGGACTGAAGGGTCTTGGGTTCAATTCCAATCAAGGGCATGTACCTAGGTGGCAGGCTTCATCCCAGGTCCTCGTTGGGGAACATGCGGGAGGCAACCAATTGATGTGTTTCTCCCACATTGATGATTCTCTCTCTCTGTGTCTCCCCCTCCCTCCCACTCTCTAAAAACCAATGCAAAAGATATCCTCAGGTGAGGACTAACAACAACAGAGGTTGCACGGGCCTCAGTTTCCCCATCTGCAACATGTAAAGTAGTTCCCGTATGGCACAGGCTTCTGTAACCTGTAAAGTGCTGGGCCCTGGGCGACGGCCAGTGAGAACTGTCCTCAGTTCTTGGCCCGTTGTGCATGCCGCATCCCATTCCTCCTCCCCACGCGCCTGGAGGAACTGGCCGCTAATGCCATCTCATTGGCCAGGAAACCGAGGCTCTGATTGCCGAAGCAGCCTGCCCAGGGCATCGGGGGAGACGCTGCGGCCAGGGGGGCTGGGCAGGGGCACGGGGCACCAGCAGCACCAAGGTTCAGGCGCCAGCTAACGGCTCTGAGGGAGGGAGCCCCCGGTGACGCCAGGGCCCAGGCACCGAAGTTTTGTATTTTGTATTCTAACGGGACCCGGAAGAAGGCAAGCTGGCCTTTTCCGTTCATGGCAAGGGATTCGGAGCCCATTTACTTCCCCTGCGGAGCTCCCCGGGACACTGTTGGCGTGCTGTCCGACAGCAGGCGGGTAGGTACATTGTGGGGTGGATGGGATTCGCCACGGCAACGGGAGTGAGCAGTGAGCTTGGTGCATCTCACGGATTCGGATTAGTGAAGGGAGCAGAGACCCGAGGGCGATCGGGACAGCCTTGTGGGTGGGCTGGGCTGAGGAAGGGCTTGGAGGGGCTCCTGGGGGCTTCTGGGAGCTGGGAGTGTTCTCTCCTGGTCTGGGTAACGATGCCATGGGTGCATTCAGTTTGTGAAAATTCACCAAACAGTTCCTTTATGATCTGTACACTTTCCTATGTTACACTCAATACAAGTTCTTAATATATATACCTGTGTGTGTGTGTGTGTGTGTGTGTGTGTGTGAATGATTTCAGAGAGGAAGGGAAAGGGAGAGAGATAGGAACATCAATGATGAGAAAGAATCATCGAGTGGCTGCCTCCTGCATGCCCCACACGGGATCGAGCCTGCAATTCTCTGACCAGGAATCGATCTGTGACTTCCCGGTTCAACACTCAACCACCGAGCCACGCCAGCCAGGCTCAATACAAGTTTTTAGGAAGGAATTGAAGAATTAAGGAAACCCTGGCAGGAGTGGCCAGTGCACACGTCAGCAGGCATGAAGGTGAGTGTGGGCAAGGCTTGAAGAGGCCTCTCCGTGAGGGGCCCATGTCCTGTGCACGCCCCCAGGGGGACCCCCTACTGTACCATCCGGGCGGCACAGCAGCAAGCCCCAGCCGAGTGGCGCAGCGGTGTGGTGGCAGAGCCAGGCCTGCGGCGCACCTCACCAGCCTCCGAGGCCTCCGGGTCCCGCTGTGGCCACTCACCTCCTCCTCGGCAACCTCGGGCTCTTGCGGGGCCGTGGGCTCTTCCTGCACGGTCTGGGGTGCGGACTCCAGCTTCTCAGAGGTCTTCCAGAAAACCTGCTCCTTGTTCCACGAAAGCTGCAGGGTCCGGGCCTTCTGGCGATCTAGTTCCAGCTTCTGGAGCTGCCTGCCCAGCCATGGCCCCCGAGCATGGGTAAGTCACCCCGCCCGCCCACCACGCCCGGGACTGGACAGTGGCGTGAGGGGCAGCTGGGGCCGGAGGAGCCTGGAGCCCAATCATTCCCGCTCCCGGCCTGTGGCTCCCGCTCGAGGAGCTTACCCCATGATGCCTTGCGGGATGGTCCTCTGCAGCCTGCTCTCCATCGCCCGGCTCAGCTGCGTCTTGGCCAGGAGGCCCGTCTTGCTGCCGAGCACCTCCTCCTCTGACATCCCGGGGAAGAGGCTGGTTAACAGTGAGAGCAGCTGTGGGAAGAGGGTGAGCAGAGCGAGGTGAGGGCCAGGGCAGGGGCCGGTGGTCTGATGCTGCCCTGCCCTGGCACAGTCCCTTTGCAGGGCTGAAGAGGGAAGCATTTACAGATTGTTGTTTTTAAAGAGCTGTTCTGCCTCAGAACTGGGAGGCGGCCATGAAAAGGGGACTATTCAGAGAGGAATCACTGATGGGTGTGTCTAGCCGTGGGCTCTGGAGCCAGACAGATCAGGGTCTGACCTGTAAGCTGTGTGACCTGGGCCACGGCACCTGGCTTCTCTGAGCCCTACCTTCTTGGTCTATAAATTGGCGGTGATAACGTTACCTGTCTCCCAGGGGCTGGAGAGGGTTAGAGTGATGCTCGCTGAAGCGGTTAGAACAGTGCCTGGCGTTCGCAGCTTGTACTAGTTGCTAGGAAACCACATTTCTTTTGGGGGCAGGGAGTATCTTAGGAGGCCAGGAGTACTGACTCTGCAGACACCCTCCTGGCCACCAGGAGGAACCCACCTTCGGTTGCTTAGGGTCAAGGATCAGGGCAGTTGCAACGTCCTGGCGAGCCCCGAAAATGTTCTGGATGAGCTGTCGGCTCCTGGCACGGTGCACGTAGTACTGAGCCATCTGGGGATCGTGCTCGATGGCCATCGTGAAGTGGCTCTCCGCCTTCTGGAATTGTCTATAAGACAGCAGCCACAGGCTGCAGTGAGCGAAGCCACCTGGGGGGAAATAGCAGCTTCCGGGCCCACGGAGGAGTGTGGGGAAAACCAGGCTGGTCTCTGCTCCCCGCCACCATGCCCCATGCTCTCCTTCTACCAGCCACGCTCTTGCTGGACCCAACACTCAAATGCTGGTATAAAACCCCACCGTAAGTGGGCACTCTTGTATCTTAGATTAGGGAAGGTCTTTCTGAGCATGCCATAGCCCAGCAGCTAAAAGTAAAAAAGTTAATTTGACTGTGATTAAGTCCTAAGTTACTGAGTAGCAAAAACACCAGTGGCTGAGTAGAGCATCATCTCGCTATGCCAAGATTGCCGGTTCAATCCCTGGTCAGGGCACATACAAGAATCAACCAAGGAGTGCAAAAATAAGTAGGACAACCAATCAATGTTACTCTGCCTCTCAAATCAATAAATTAAGCATGTGTGTGTGGGCGCACACACACATACACACCATCACCACCACAAAGGCAAGCAATAAATAGGATATATATTTTGCTACATAAGACAGATAATAAGCTAATTTTCCTAATCTCCAAAAAAAACTCTTTTTAAATTTTTTTTAAATTTAATTTATTGGCACAAAGAACACTTTAACAAAAAAAATTTTTAAAGAGCAATTTAGGGCCCAAACCGGTTTGGCTCAATGGATAGAGCGTCGGCTTGGGGACTGAAGGGTCCCGGGTTTGATTCCGGTCAAGTGCATGTGCCTTGGTTGCGGGCATATCCCTGGTGGGGAGTGTGCAAGAGGCAGCTGATCGATGACTCTCTCTCATCGGTGTTTCTGGCTCTCTGTCTCTCTCCCTTCCTCTCTGTACAAAATCAATAAAATATATTTTAAAAAATAAAAAATAAATAAAAGAGCAATTTAGGGCTGTAACGACCAATAAACACATAGAAGATGCTGTGCTGCACTGGTGACTTAAACATGCAAGATCAAGTGCGAAAGAGCATTTTCTGTTTTCATTTTGCCTCTTAGGTTAGCAGAGTAGAAAAATGGTCTTACTACCTCACACTAGGGAGGTCTGGGAAAACAAGACTCTTCCTGGGAGAAAAGTTTATATCAATATTAGTTCACTATTTTTGGAGAACATTTGGACATTATTTAGAATGTTAAATGTTCACACTCTTTTATCGAACAATTTAACTTCCAGCAGTCTAGCTATAGTGTCACTGGTGTGAGTGCATGAAAACAAATGTGTGGTGCTCATAGCTGCATTATCTCTAGTAAAAAACGAAAGCAGCCCAAATGCTCATCAGCAGTACAGTAGCTCAATGAATAAAAGGCAGTCAGTCCTCTGTGGCTCCTCCACAGGATGGAACGCCAGGCAAACAGTAACAAGAGAATGAGGCAGTCCCATATTAATGCCATGGGAAGTAAAAAAGCACAATTCAGCACGAAAACACTTTTGTAAAATGATAACGGCTAATGCATGAGTAGGAAACAATCTGGAGGAATCTCTGCCAAACTCGTGGGGGTGGGAGGCATTGGGAGGCAGATAGACATAAGGAACTTCCATGTTCTGAGTTTAAATCATTGAACCCTTAAGTTTTCTATAAAAAGCACAATTATCATAATATTCAGAAAACAGAGAAAGGTGTTTTTTTTTGTTTTGTTTTGCAAAAACATGGAAATGAAAACCTATATTTAGGCCAAAACCGGTTTGGCTCAGTGAATAGAGCTTCAGCCTGCAGACTGAAGGGTCCCAGGATCGATCCCAGTCTAGGGCATGTACCTTGGTTGTGGGCACATCCCCAGTCGGGGGTGTGCAGGAGGCAGCTGGTCGATGTTTCTCTCTCTTCGATGTTTCTAGCTCTCAATCCCTCTCCCTTCCTCAACGTAAAAAGTCAATAAAATATATTTTAAAAATAAAACCTATAGTTAGGCCACATAACTGGGAGAGCTTCTTGACCCACGGATCCCAGCAGGCGGCCTCACGCTCCGGCCCCGCCCCCAGCCCGCGGCCCCGGCCCCGGCCCCGGCCCCGCCCCCGGCCCCGCCCCCGGCCGGGCGCACTTGCTCTTGTGCTGGCAGAAGCCCATCTTCTCCTGCAGCAGCCCCATGCGCCGGTTGGCGCCCTCGTCCCACGGGCTCAGCGCCAGCGCCTCCTGGTAGTCCGCCTCGGCGAAGTCCAGGTAGCCCAGCTGGAAGAAGCAATCTGGGGCCCGAACCCCAGGGCCCAGGAGCCTCGCTCAGCCTTCTCCGCCCCCAGAGGGCGGGGCCCGGACCTGGCGGCTGGCACACCTCCCCGCCGCCTGATTTCGGAGCAGCCCGGAGACAGGCGTTTCCCCAAGGGTGTCCGTGGGACACTGAGGCTCTGAAATGTTTCCTCTTCCCCTTCTCCCTCCTTCGTCCCTCCTTCCCCGTCTCTCCTCCTCCCCCCTCTCCCCGGGGGGCCTCAGGCGCCTCACCGCCGCGGTTGATGTAGAAGCTTTTCTCCTGCTGCTCGTCCTTGAGGACCTTGTTGAGCAGCAGCACGCCCTCCTGGTAGGCGCCCTGCGTGTAGCAGTGCACGGCGAAGTCGTTGTAGGTCAGCAGGAGCTGGCGCTGCGTCTGCCCCACCATGTCCTCCTGGTGCTCCGTCATCATGCCCAGCGCCTTCAGGAAGTCCTCCACCGCCGCATTGAACTCCTGGAGCTGGCGGAACAGGGTGCCCCTGTGGGGAAGGGGCAGGCGGGCCGGAGCTGGGTGCTGACCCGGGCGTGGCTGGGCAAGCCGCTGCTGCTCTGGGCCTTTGGACCCGTGGGGGAGGGGGCGGGGGGCTCCCCCAACCCTCAGGAGGTTTGGCCTATGGGGCCTGGGTTGCTACTCAGATAACCTGCTAGCTAGTCTCTAGCCATTTTTTCCCTCAAAAACAGCTCCCTCTCTCTTTTTGGGAGCCAGGGGCCCGCCAGCCTCCACGCTAAGGCCTTTGTGTGCATGGACAGGTGTTTCGCCTCCGCAGCTCCTGGGGGAAGCCCCGGGCTGAGTCCTGTGGTGCGTCCTTCTTGGGGTCAGATTCACACCCAGGCCTTGTCCGCTGGGCCAGGCTGATTCTCCCACCACGACCCGCTCAGCAGGCCTGGTGCTCCGGGTCCCTGCTTAACTGAGGCTGCTGCCGGCAGCGACCACCTCCCATGGTGCCCTGACCCCAGGGGGCAGCAGGGAAAGGCGAGAATTAGCTAGATGGGGGACCTGAGGCCTCTCCGGGGGCCGCACAGCTAGATCTGCTCCCGGCGCCTCCCCACCCAGCACCTGAAGACGAAGAAGCTGGGGTCCAGAGGGTTGTTGTTGATGGCGCGGTTCACGCACTGCACTGCGTGCTGCAGCTTGCCCTGCACGGCCAGGATCCTGGCATCCTGGTAGGACCTCTGGGCCTGGTCTACCATCATCTTGAGCAGCACCTTCGCCTGTGGGTGCTTAGGATCCAATACCAGGGCGGTGTGCAAGTCTTGGTAGCAGAGGTGGGGCTGCAGGGGTCAGGGGTCACATCAGGGGCACAGCCAAGCTGAGCCTTACTTACCCTGTCCAGTGCGGGGAGGCAGACCTCCTGGCTTCGAGGGGCCCTTCTCAGGTCGGCTGGCACCATGCCACCCACACTCAGTGCCCCGCTTTGCTGTTCCACCTGTTCTGCCTCCTTGAAGGAGGCGGGGAACTTTGTGGGGAAATCTCATCCCTACTGGCCCCTCTAGACGTGACCTCAGGCGAGCGAGGGTCACCTGGGTGGGATCTGCCGTGGAATGGGGTTTGGAGGACCACCTCCCCGAGGACTTCTGGGAAACTCACTGGCGGCGGGAGGGGGGTGTGGCCTCCTGTTTGTGACTGTTGTGCATTCCTATCCTTTACTCCCCGACTCCCTTGACCTTTAAGCCCAACATAACTCTGGCCAAGAACAGATTCAGGCCTGGACATGAGCAGAAAACATTCCCGGGCAAATACCTTCTACTGGATGAGCATGTCTGTCAGCCAGTTAACCAAGTTTTGGCAAGCACCCCAGGTCCTATAGGCAACTGGTGGAAGGGTGAGCCAACAGTGGACACCAGGAAGTTGAGAGGGGAAAGATGGGAAAGGCTAGGGGCAGGACTTCAAAGTAGGTCGACTTGGGTTCAAAGGCATAGCTACTGAGAACTGGCTGTGTGACCTTGAGCAAGTCACCCAGCCCCTCTGGACCTGTAGCTTCACCTGTAAAAAGAGGACAAGGGGTTGTATCTACTGAGTCAGTTATTGTGAGCCTTTAAGATAAACATGAGTAGCCAAAACCGGTTTGGCTCAGTGGATAGAGCATCGGCTTGTGGACTGAAGGGTCCCCGGTTCGATTCCAGTCAAGGGCATGTTCCTTGGTTGTGGGCACATCCCCAGTAGGGGGTGTGCAAGAGGCAGCTGATCGATGATTCTCTCTCATCCATGTTTCTAACTCTATCCCTCTCTCTTCCTCTTTGTAAAAAATTAATAAAATATATTAATAAATTAAAAAAAAAAGATAAACATGAGTGGGTCCTGGCGGGTAGATCAGTTGGTTAGAGCGTAGTCCTGATCCGCCAAACTTGTGGGTTTGATCTCCATTTAGGGCACAAACAAGAAACAACCAATGAATGCATAAATAAATGGAACAATAAATATATCTCTCAAATCAATTTTGAAAAAGATAAGAATGAGTAAATTGCTTACTACGTGCATTGCAAGGGCTGAAGAGGTGGGAGTGGCTAAAATCCCAACAGTCAACAATCATTATGGGTAATTGCTAGCCTCCTACCTTTGAAGGAGACTCTCCCACTGACTCACTGTTGATCACAGAAGCCCAGCCCTTAGTCTAGGGAGGCTCACATTGCCCACCACCCCCAGAATGCCCCACCCACCCCTGTTCCTTCCCCTCTTGAGTGTCCCAGCTCCCAGGCACCAGGCCAAGCCAGAACACCGGCCATTGTTCTGGATCCTTCCTTCCCTCTTGCACTCTCCCAGGCTCTGGTCCTGACTTCCAAAAATAGGGGAACTGCTACCTACTTGCCTACCCTTCCCCTGGCCCCTTCTCTTCTGCTGGATGGCACCAAGCCTCTCCCAGGCTCCTGGTCTCCATGCTCCCTGCGCCCACGCACCCTCTGGCAGCCAGAAGGATCTTTCCAGAGCCCACTGCCTCAGGGAACACCCTTTGGAGGCTCCCATTGTCTGCAGGAAGAAGTCAAGGTCATCCTGAATCCACAAGGCCCTGCCTGGTACCCTCACATACCTACATTCCCCTCCTTCTTGTGACTCCGTCTCCCTTGCCCCTAAGTTGTCCCCTGTACTGTCTGTCCCCATGTCCAGCCCATGGAGTGCAGCAGCTGGGGTGCTTAGAAAATGTTTACTGAGGCGAATAAGGGATGGAAGGAAGGAAGGAAGGAACGAAGAAGGGCCTCTTTATCTGGTGGATTGCTCATGGTTTCATGGACTCATGAAGTCATTCTTCACTGAAGTACCTGCTTAGGGAAGTCTCCCTGGGCGGTGAGTTCTGGATGGTGGTGATGGCATAAGTCTCTTACCGTGTGGTTTCCGGGGGCCGATGCAGGCCTGGCACAGAGCCAGGGCTTAGTGACAATGGAACAGTACTTGACTGGGCATCTGCCCAGAGGGGACAGTATCCCCACTGCCCTCGGGATGTGCTGGGGGAAGGGCCCCCCTCTCCTCGCTTCCCCTACCTTCCCGAAGAAGTTGTGGAGCCTGGCTTGGAGGATGTAGATGTCAGCGTTGGTTGTGCCATGCTTCACCTCCTTGATGACAAGTGAGAGGCAGTCCTGATATCGCCTGAGGGCCAGGAGACAGGCCATGCTGCGGACAAAGAGCAGAGGTGCTGTCCACCAGAGCAGTGATGTGCAACCCTTTCCAGCTCATAGCGCACACAACCCTTTCCAGTTCATAGCGCACACCCAAATCCTGCAGCACACCAAACAATACGTTTTGATTTATCTCTGGAAGGCTATTCTTTTACCTTTTTTTTTTTTAATATATATATTTTATTGATTTTTAACAGAGAGGAAGAGAGAGGGATAGAGTTAGAAACGTCGATGAGAGAGAATCATCGATCAGCTGTCTCTTGCACACCCCCCACTGGGGCTGTGCCCACAACCAAGGTACATGCCCTTGACCGGAATCGAACCTGGGACCTTCCAGTCCACAGGCTGATGCTCTATCCACTGAGCTAAACCGGTTTCGGCTATTCTTTTACTCTTAATATACTTTTATTTTTCATTCCAGAGAGGAAGGAAGAGGGAGAGAGAGATAGAAACATCGATGATGAGAGAGGATTATTGATCGGCTGCCTCCTGCACGCCCCACCCTGGGGATGGAGCCTGCAACCCAGGCCTGTGCCCCGACCTGGAATCGAACCGTGACCTCCTGGTTCATAGGTTGACACTCAACCACTGAGTCACGCCAGCCAGGCTGGAAGGCTACTTCTGTGTTGGCTGTTGTCATTTTTAAAATTTGACAACCTCAGGGAAAGGTGCCCCTGACTAAATACTCAGGTATTGCGTGTTTTAAAGATTCTTATGGCACACCGGCTGAAAATGGCTGTGCTAGGGGCCCGGAAGGGGCCACAGGAGAGCCAGGGCTGGCAAGGACAGATGGGCCACTCACCATCGGTAACGGAAGCTGGCTTTCTCAGGCTGGAGGTCGAAGGCTTGTGAGAAGATATTCAGGGCATCCAGAAAGGCACATTGCTCAAACAGGCACTGGCCCTGGGGACACGGGGGACAGTCCCTCTGCGTGCATCCCCGGCCCAGCAGCACTCAGGAGGGCGGCAGGCAGCATGGGGGTGGGAGAGGAGGCAGAGCGGGGCTCAGAGCTCTCTAGATCTGGAGAGGCGTTAAGAGGCAGAGACACTGAGATGGAAAGAGATACAGAGCTAGGGAGAGATAGCCAGCACTACAGAGGCACAGGAACAAAGATACATAGCGACAGAGCCCTCAGTAACAGGCTCGGAGCCCCGTGTTAAGAACCAGAACGAACAATCTCACTGGTACTAAGGAGCATCCGCCTTCCCGAGGAAAGAGCTGGGGCTCAGAGAGGTGACGTCACTTCCCCAGGGTCGCACAGGAAGTGTTAGCTCTGGACTCAGGACCCCAACAGCAGATGAAGTATGTGGTTTGGATAGCCCCAAAGTTTCAAGAATTGAATAATGAGTGACATTAAAAGATATCCAAGTTGTCAAAAATGGGGGGGGGGGGGAATAGGACTTTGTTGGTATTTATGGTTTAATATTGGTGTTTTGTTGTTTTTGTTTTTGTTTTTTTAATATATATTTTATTGATTTTTTACAGAGAGGAAGGGAGAGAGATACAGGTCGATGAGAGAGAAACATCAACCAGCTGCCTCTTGCACACCCCCTGCTGGGGATGTGCCCGAAACCAATGTACATGCCCTTGGCCGGAATCGAACCTGGGACCTTTCAGTCCACAGACCAACGCTCTACCACTGAGCCAAACCTGTTTTGGCATGTTGTTGTTTTTTTAAATGCAAATGAGGCTGGTATTACCTTTCAAGTGCTTAGAGTCTCTAGATTCTAGGTCTGTACTACCCAATACAATAGCCACCAGCGTCATGTGGCTATATCAATTTCATTTAAAAGAAATACAACTTAGCCGAAACCGGTTTGGCTCAGTGGATAGAGCATCGGCCTGGGGACTGAAGGGTCCCGGGTTCGATTCTGGTCAAGGGCATGTATCTTGGTTGCGGGCACATCCCCTGGAGGGGGTGTGCAAGAGGCAGCTGATCAATGATTCTCTCTCATCAATGTTTCCAACTCTCTATCCCTCTCTCTTCCCTTCTGTAAAAAATCAATAAAATATATTAAAAAAAATAAAAGAAAGAAATAAACTTAAAAATGAGTTCCTCAGTCACAGTTGCCACATTTCAAGGGCTCAGCAGTGTCCCGTGGCTAATGGCCACCAGATGGTACAGTGCCGGAAGGTCATCGTCATTATCGCAGAGCGTTCTGTTGGACAGCGTCACTAAACTGTACCCGCCCCGGTGGTAAGCCTACTTGGGAGGTGAGAGAGGCCCTGAGAGGGGAGCAGGTGGGGAACAGACACAGGGCCAAGGAGCTCTCCAGGAAGTCAGAACTGGTCCCAGGAGCAAGGAGAGCCCCCGCGGCCGCGGAGCGGTCCAGCGGGCCCGGTGGGAGGTGTGGCCTGGGCGGCGCCGGGCACCTGCAGGTAAAGCACCAAGGTGAGTCGGTTCAGGAACTGGTCATTCTCGGGCTGGAAGGAGTGGGCCCTCCGCAGGTTCTGGACAGCCGAGGAGTAGTCGCAGAGCTGGATGTAGGCTTCGGCTCTTAAGGCGTAGAAGTCGACCTGATGGGGAGGGGACTCAGGAGGGCGCTCGGTTACCAGCAGGGACTCGGCCCCTAGATGAGGGACCGGGAAGCCATGACAGCGAGGGGGGCGTGTGTGCTACAGACTGGGTGTGGCCCCCGAACCCCGCCCCCTCACCAGCTGGGGGTCCAGGTGGATGGCACGGGAGAAGAACAACACAGCTGTTTCCCAGTCTTCTCGCTCCAAGCACCAGTGGCCTCGGTGGTAGCTGTGGGGGCAAGGGGCACAGGCAGAGAAGTGGCCTTGACTCTGATCAGCCGGAGGGCATACAGCTAGGACTGTGCAAGTGGGTGGGAGGCATTTGGGTGGAGAGACCAGGAGAGGAGACAGAGATTCTCGGAGCTCATCCAGGCCGGTAGCAGCCTCTGATTCTCTGAGGCAGGTGAGCCCTGTTATACAGTTGTGTTCAGTGGAGCCCAGGGAGGGAGAGTAACTGGCCCAGAGCCGCACAGCATGTCAATTACTGTGCAGAATAGAAACCAGGGACCTTGGGACAAGGTAGTCACTCACTACTCCCTGACTTTGAGAGGAACTGTTAACCCAGAGAGTGTTGGTTTTATTTCATCAAAGCTTCGGAACGCCTGGCTGGACCCAAAGATGCGATGTATGGTCTCCTTTGGGAGTGGATTCGCCAATGGCTTTGGCTCCAGAAACTCCTAGAACCAAAGGACAGCAAGCTGGAGCAGGCCTCGGAGATGACCCCCACTCCGCTTAGACACGCTTGTCAGGTGTTTTATGGGGTGGAGGAGAGGTGGGAATGAGGCCTGGTAGGAGGCAAAACCTGGGGTCTGGTGGCACCCCAGCCGCATTCCCCTGAGGAATGTTCTAACTCTCCCTCCAGTCCACCTCTCTCCCTTTCCTAAGGTCAAGGTCAGGGTTTAGGATTCTCATACGCATACTTGATAGATCCTCCCTTCCTCCAGTTGATGGACAGACATAAGCCCCACCTGCGGCCAGACATTCCTGAGCTCTGAACCACCAATCAGCACCTGCCAAATACCCTAAGCCCCCGATTCCTAAGTCCCTAGGTCCCTAATCACCAATCAGCGTGTGCTGAGTGCCCTAAGCTCCGTCCCTATCCTTAAAGGTGCTTGTACCCCGGCCATCGCTCTCTCTTCAGCCCCTCTGTGGAAGCAGCCGGTAGGGGTACCCTTCCCTCCAATAAAGCCTGTGTATGTCCTGCCATCCCGATCTCTGGCTATCTTCTCTATTTAATCTATCAATACTGTCCTCAGCTCTCCTCCTGGTCCCCCTCTGCACTCACCTCCAGCTATACCCAAGACTAATGCCTCCAGCTCAGGCCCTGCCCCAAGCTGCCCTGGGATCCTCCTGCCCAGCAGGCCCAGCTGACCACCGCACCTGACTTCTGCTCTAGCTCTCCCGCCTCGGGAGACCCACCTTCTCTGAAGCTACAGACCTGTGTCCCATCATCAGTCCTCAAGTCCTGTCTGTCCCCCCTTCCTCACGACCTCTTAGTCCCTCCTCTTCTCTCACCCTCTCCTCTGGGCCCATGCCATCCCAGCCAGGACGCCAGCATCGGCCACTCCTCGGACCTTCCCACCGGCCACAAGTCCCAGCAATTGCACCACCGATCCTGCCTCGCCCGTACTCTTAAATCTTCCCTGCGCACCCAGCCGTGGTCTCTGCTCCCCCGGCCCTCTGCCTTTGCCTTAGAATCTCCCGCACCTCTTGGGAGTCTGTCATGAGGTCGCTCCCCGGGAGGCCGGTGGCTCTGAGTTGGCTCCCTCTAGTCCCTCTCCCTCCGCGTTGCTAGGCACCATCTCCACGACGCCCACAGGCTCCGCCCCCTGGCCACGCCCCCGGGTTCCAAGAACTGTTGGAGCCCGGAAAAGGGCCACACGCTTTTGTCAGCTGGGGAGGCCGGACAGCGGGGGTCAGGACACGGCTCCCTTCTCAACACCCGGGGACCCAGCAAGGGCTCTGTGAGGCCCACCACACGCCCCGACGGCACAGGGTGACGCCGCCCCGCGGAACGCGTCGGGGCGCCCTGGGACAGCCACCGCCCCGCCCCGCCACTTCCGCCCCTCGGAAGCGTGGCGACCCGCGGCCCGCCCAGGATTGGACGCTGGCGGCAGGCGGCGGCCACGATTGGTCGAGGGGTGGTGACGTCAGGGGCGGGGCTGTTCCGGGATGGGAACCACGTGCCGGCCGCCGCCGCGCCTTCGCCGGGCGGGGCGGCTGCTGAGGCGAGCCATGAGCGGGTGCGTTTGGGAACTCGGACCCCCGGGGAAGCGGTGGCTGGTGAGTGGGGTGAAGGGGGTGACGTAGGGGCTCCCGGGGACCGAACTCCAGTGTCGCCTCTGCCTCCCGGACGAAGGCCCCCAGGTTCTCGGCCTCCGTGTTGCTGTTTTAAATGGAGAAATGGGTCCCGGACTCCGACGGGCTCCAAACTCCCCGAAACTCCGCCCCGGCGCCCCGCCTGTCCGGCCCGCCCAGCCCGCGGGGCGCCCGCTCCCCCAAAGCCTTCTGGAGTCTCCGGGGTCTCCGGGCCCCCTCCCCGCGCACCTTCCCCACTCCGTTCCCGCTTTGCGTTGCCCTCCTCCGGCTTCGGGTCCCAGCGGGCACGGTGAGATACAGGGTGTGGGGAGCCGTCGGGCCTCAGTTTCCCCCGTGCCGCCCGCAGGTGGCCGGCCTGGGGAACCCCGGGCTTCCCGGCACGCGGCACAGCGTGGGGATGGCGGTGCTGGGGCAGCTGGCGCGGCGTCTGGGGGTGGCGGAGCGCTGGGCCCGCGACCGCCGCTGCGCCGCCGACCTCGCCCGGGCCGCGCTGGGGGACGCCCAGCTGGTCCTGCTGCGGCCGCGGCGGCTCATGAATGCCAACGGGCGCAGCGTGGCCCGCGCCGGTGAGTTGGGGGCGCCCGGGGAGCCTGCCTGGGGGGCGCAGGGGCCACGGTTCACCTCCCGAGTTCCAGCTGCCGCATGGCCTCGGGTATTGCGGGAGCCTCGGTTTCTTTAAACTGTGGCCTCTCCCGGGAGTTGGGAGATGAGAGGTGGAAAAGCGCCCCCTGGGCCGGCCAGCGGTAACCGGGCCACCGTCTCCCTGTGCCAAGCGGAGCTGTTGGGGCTGACTGCCGAGGAGGTCTACCTGGTGCACGACGACCTGGACAAGCCGCTGGGGAAACTGGCTCTGAAGCTGGGGGGAAGCGCCAGGTGAGGCCCAAGCCCGTCTGGGTGGGGCGGGGAGGTGGCCTCCCATTTGAAGTGGGGGAGGGTGCCAGCCCCAGCCCGGGCTGGGAGAGGGAAGGGTGCTGACTCAGGGAAGCACTGACTGCCCCTCTCCCATCCCTCCAAGGGGCCATAATGGAGTCCGTTCCTGCATTAGCTGCCTCAACTCCAACGTGAGTCCGCCCCCCTTGGTTCTGCTCTGGGTGGGTGGTTTGGCCTGGGGCCCAACACTCCTCTCCAAAGCTGCCTGCGCCCCTCTGCTCCTCACAGGCAATGCCCCGGCTGCGGGTGGGCATCGGGCGCCCGACACACCCCAATGCAGTGCAGGCACACGTGCTGGGCCGCTTCTCCCCGTCGGAGCAGGAACTGCTGCCCCCAGTGCTGGAGCGTGCCACAGACCTGCTCCTGGACCACATCCGCGAGCGAAGCCAGGGGCCCTGGTCAGGCACCTGACACCAGTGGGCACCGCTGCCTGCTCACCTGCCATGCCCAGATACCCAGCCACGTCCACAGAGGTGTCACGCCAACCTGCGGGATCCACATTTTATATAACTTGTCTGGACTACTCTAGGCTTTCTGGGATTAAAAGGGACTGGGGCTGGATCGGTCCATTTTGGGGATGAGGGTTGGTCTTCTCTCTGTGTCTTACTTGGAAAGTAGGGAAACTTCAGGAAGACTGAGCTTTTTCATCTTTTTTGAAGACTCGGAGGGTTGGAACTGTAAGATTAAAGATGCCTGCTCAGAAGCTGAAGCTTCCTCAGGGGGTTCCGACCCTTCTCCTGCCTGCGGAGGAGGGACCCAGCAGCCCCCCTCCCAGGGGCTGTGTGGGCATGCCTTGGGGCTCTGAGGCCTTGTCACTCCTTCCTTCAGCCCATTCCACAGATGGGGAAATGGAGGCTTAGAGAAGTCTAGCCATATCCCCAAGGCCACACATGGCAGTGTGACTAAGCCATGATCGGCACCCAGGGCTGGCTGTCATCTTGCTGCCATCGAGGTCCCAGGCACTCTCACCTCAGTGCTGCCGAATGTTTGGAATGATCTCATACGAGTGACGTGTGACAGCACCCTGAGGTCTTCGGGGTTGGGTGAGAGGTGGACCGTACGAGACATCAGGCCCATGTCTATCAGCTGGTAGCTTGGGAAGTCAGACAGCTGTTGGAGCATTGACCCATTCCTGCGTGGCGGAGTGCTGCTCTGGCTGCGGAGGGGGGGTGTGTGGTGGTAATCACCTCCATTTCAGAGATTAGGAGGCTAAGGTTCAGAGGGGCTTTGAGAAGCCCACATTCTGGCCTAGGGTCACTGAGTCAGTCCTTGACCAGTCCTACAGCTGCTTCTGAGGTCACACCAGGTCACTCACCTCTCCTTTTGGCCATGACGGTGGTGGGCACTCAGGACCATGGTGGGGCTGAGCATGGACAGCAGCTGCCGCAGAATCTCCTTGCAGTGAAGCTGGTACACTATTTCGGAGTTGCCGTCCTCCTCTTCTGGTTGCAGATGCTGGGAGGGGTGGGGATGGGCGCATGGGATCAGGCCCATAGGGGCCCCAACACCCACCTCTGGGAAACTCCAACCCAGTGCCTGTTTTAAAAAGTGTGCCCCGGCTGTGGTGCGGTACCCATTCTCCAAAAAGCCCAAGGCCTTCCAGGGCCTCAGAGAAGGAAGGACTCCATCCAGTTTCTTTAAGACTCAGAAAAGGACAGATTTGCCAGGAGTCTCTCAGGGAAAAGTGGGGTGTCTGACCCTGGCGTGGCTTTCTCCGCGAGCCCAGTTATCTCGGAGCGGTTTCTGTCCTTGACCGACCCCTGCACCCCCCACCCCCCAACCACCACCACCTTCACCCACTTCTTGTTCACCTTCATAACACTCTGTAGGAAGTTGGTGGCCTGGGTCAGGGCCGTCCCCAGGCTTGCCCGCACCTTCTGCTCTTTGGCCAGCTCATGCTGCAGCCGCTGCACCTCAGCGTGCTGGTGCTCCAGCTGCTGGCTCAGCTGGTTTTTCTGGCTCCTGGTGGTGGGACCAGAGGAGTCAGCCACCTCCCTACTCCAGGGTGTTGGGCCCAGCCATTGCTCCGTAGCCCACAGGGCCCCTCATCCAGCCCCAGGCTCTTCCAGAGAGAGGAAGTCACTGGCCTGCGCCATGTGGCCCCACCTCAGTGCCTCCTTGTCCTTCTGCAGGTGCTGGACTTTCCGCTCCAGTTCGCCCAGCATGAAACGCTGGTGCTCAGCCTCTGCTTTGTCCTGCTGCTGCTCGTGGTACTTCTCAGTCAGCATGAGGATGATCTGTGGGTGCGGGCAGATGGCCATACCCCGGATCCACCGTGGGCTCTTAGCCAGCCCCACGCCCCCAGTTCTAGACTCGGCCAGGGCTCACCCCACTGCACAGAGAGGTCACATCCCCGGAGAGCAGCTGGGCAGGGCCTCAGCTCTCCGGGAGTGGGTTCCACTTCAAGTTACAGGGGCTTTAAGCCAAACATTAAAAATGAGCCGGGGCCAGCACCGTAGAGCCCCCACAAGTAGGGCCGGTCCTCTCACAGCTGGCTCCCTCGGCACTTGGCCCCAGGCCAGGTACACCCTGCCAAGTGTGTGTTTGCCCTCAGGGCAGGGCCCCTGGAATGCCCTCCAGTAGGTGCCGAACCCCCTGTGCTGGCAGGCACACCTTCTGGTTGTTTTTGCTGTGCTTGGCCATGGCCTGCCTGGTGTTCCGCAGCATCTCCAGCTCTTTGTACAGCTTGTCTTGGTTGCACTTGAGCTGGTCGTTCTCCCGCAGCAGCTGGATGCCATGCTGGGAGACCCTGGACAGCTGCAGGGTAATAGTGTTGTTCTCCAGGATGGCCTGCTTCGTTGTGTCCCACATCTGGCTAGTGGCCACCTTGTGGAAGTCCGTGGCCACCTGGTTCACACGCTGAATGATCTCCTTCTTCACTCTACTCGGGATGGGTGGGGATGAAAGGGGTCAGGCAGAGTGGGCACAGACCTCAGGCACCCCCTTCCTATGTGGAGGTGCCCAGAGTGCTTAGGGCCACCTCTGCTAGTCCCTCCAGGAAGGGGTGGGCTGTGGGCAGGAGGCTTCTCACTGTAGACCCTTTGTACCTTTTTAAATATATTTTTTTGTATTGATTTCAGAGAGGAAGGGAGAGGGAGAGAAAGAAACATCAATGATCTGCACACCCTCTACTGGGGATTGAGCACACAACCCAGGCATGTGCCTTTGACCAGAATCAAACCTGGGACCCTTCAGTCCACAGGCCGATGCTCAATCTACAGAGCCAAATCTGTTATGGCACCCTTTGTACCTTGAATTATGAACCAAATCAATGTATTACCTATAAAATAAATGACTTAAGTCACACCACCTGGCAAAGGGAAGGTGAGGAATTCTCCAATGCCAGTGTGAGGGCGAGCCGGGGAGCTTGGTGGTTTTCTCACACCCTCCATAAACCTGCCAGGATCCCGGGGAGCGCAGGATGGGAGTCGATGAGCTACACAGTCTCCCCGATCAGAAGTGAGGCAAACTGGTCTGAGGACCAGGCTGCACCTGCCCCACTGATAGAGGCTCCCAGCACCCGGCCTGCCCACCTGTCCCTGTCCAGCACCGACTTCTTCTCCAGGTTGTACATGTAGTCCTTGTATTCTTTATCCTGCTTCTGCAGCTGGTCCTCCAGCAATGAGAACTTTTCTGAGAGTTCCTCTTTCTGCTGCCGGAACTCCTCCAGGGCTGCCAGCTTCCCCCCTGCCCCCTCCCAGGACACAGGCCTGGTGAGGGGCCGCCCAGGAGGGCAGGTCCCAGGGGCAGCGAGGGCCTAGAGCAATGCCCCTCCCTCCCCACTTCCTCTTGCTTGCCTTAGGGTTCCTGATCCAGTAGAGCCAGACCCCTGCCCTACACCCAGTCCTGCCCATCTTTACTGCTTTATTCTGGGACGCTCTCTTCCCCTCCACTAATCTTACCAAGACTCGTTCAGCTTTCACCTCTGAGAGGCTGTGCTTGACACTCCACGCCGGTCTGATGAAGGCGTGGTGACAGCAACTATGCAGTCGGATCACCTCTGGGCCGGCATTCATGCTGTCATTAAGCCTCAAAACAACCCTTGCCCCCTGGGTGACCTTGGCCAAGACACTTCACCTTCTTACGGTGCTCCCTTACCTACAAATGGGGGAGATAGCACTTCCTGCTTCATAGGATTGCTGGGACATTCATTATGGAAGGTAATGAGTGTGTAGGAAGCAGCACATAGTTGCTGTTGTTTAAGGTAGACATATCCCCATTTCCCAGGTGGGAAAACTGTCAGAGGTAAGTGCTTGCCCAAGCCCACAGATAGTGGTGGAGCTAGGACTTGAGCACGCAGAGCCAGAGACTTGGGTTCCCTGTCTCCATGGCAGGTGCCCCCAGGCCCCGCTCACCAATGATGATGTTCTCCGTGGTGAGCTGATCCTTGGTCTCCTGGAACTCATGGCGCACCTGGGCTAGCTGGGCTTCAAAGGCATCCTTCTCCATCTCCTTGGCCAGCTGCAGGCTCTGGAGCTGCTCATTGAGGTCAGCGATCTCATCCATCCGCTGGTTGAGCGTGCGCTTGAGGAAGGCCACAATCTCCTTTTTATTGTTGGCCAGCTGCTCATACTCCTGGCGGAATAGCTTCTCCTGCACGGCCAGCTCGTCCCACTTGTGCTGGTACCTGAGGCGAGGGTGGGGCAGAGCTCCAAGGGTCTGGGCATGCCAGGCCTCTGCCACTGGGCCACCTTCCTCAAGACCTTCCCACAGAGGGGCATGTGAGGTTCCTCATGGTCAGAATCCAGCCTCCTCCCCCTGACCTGCACTCATGACCATAGCCAGTGTCTGCTCAGTGCATTGCTTTCATCACATCATTACAATGGCAGGTCCATTGAGGGCAGAGCCTTCCTCTCGTGTTCACAGCTGTGTATAGCAGATATTCGTATATTTGCTGAATTCTCACAACAGCCCATAAAGAAGTGGGTACTATGATGATTATATGCATTTGACAGATGAGAAAACGGAGGCTCAGAGAAATAAACTCCTAGTAAGTGGCAAAACCAGAATTTGAACTCAAGTCAATCTGACCCCAAAGTCAAGGCTCAACCACAACACTTACTGCCGAAATGGACCAGCTCTGTGTCCTCCCTACCCTTTGCACCTGCTAGCTTCCTTACCTTCAGGCACTATTACCTCAGTGGAGTTTTCTTGGCTTTGAGCCATATTCGTGACCCTCTCTTTGGTGCCCTTGTCTCACTGGGCAGTCAAGACCTGATGTGTGTCTTCACCACCTGGCTGACCTCTGACCTCCTCACCTCTATATTCTTGGGGCCTGGCAGAGGAGCTGAGCAAATAATAAGCACCCACTACTGTTTCCCAAATGCATTTTCCCCAAATACATTCAATCCAGTGCCTCAGCTTGAAGGAAGCTTGTGAATTTTTAAGAGTATCATCTGATCTATTGATTTCCAAGGGAATAATTGGTGATATTTGGAAAGATGTTTTAATTCACAATTTACCCAACTAACATCTTTTGAATGGCTACTGCATACAGGGCCCTGCAGGGTGCAGCACTGAGTGACCTGCTCTGTGGAGCAAGGAAGCAGCCTGGTGTAGGAGAGTCAGGGGGCCAGAGCTCCCATTCTGCCACCTCTTCCTCCTGGAGGCGACCTGCCCTCCCTGAGCCTCAGACCCTCCATCTGTGTAATAGTGATGCATGTGGACCTCTCTCATGGCTGTGTTCAAGAACACACTGAGCACCAGCACAGCACCCACCTGGCACACATGAAGGAGGCAACATTAGCTGTATCTGCAACATGTGGGGTTCTTGCTCATCACCAAAGGGTCTTTTAGGGGTGACCCTGAGACTGAGCCAGTGCATCATAACTGGGAGGAAACTTGGTTTGAAAATAAGAAAAATGGCCAGATGAACATGTCTTGGAAGACACACACACACACACACACTCCCATCCCCAGCTGAGCCTCTGGCCCCACAGGACCAGACTCTGTGCCCACCCACCGGGCCAGCCTGTCCTCCAGGTCTCGGATCTGGATGTGGTAGAACTCCCGTAACTCCTCGGCTAAAGCCATCTCCATGGGCACAACGGGTTCCTTGACACTTTTCTTCTCCTTGGCCACCTTGTTTGCCTTCTTTTTGGGAGCCATGGCTGGTAACCACCACTACCTCAGGGCTCCTTTAAAAGACCAGGTGGTTGCTAAGGAAGTTGGTCTCATACATAGCAACAAACTGAAACAAGGCTTAAAGGGGCCCTGCCCTATTTTGGGCAAGGCTGGCACTGGCAAACGGTCTGCAACTCCAAGGCTGACAGAACCTCCATAGAGGTTCTTGGTTGGGGTTTCCTAGGTTCTGATGTCTCCAGACCAGGATGGCAGCTCTCAGGGCACTCTTGGGCACTCTTGGGCCTTCTCCTCCAAGTGGCAATAAGTGATGTAGAAATAGTAGTTCAGAGGCCTAGAAGTCACTCCCTGCCCCTTTGTGCTGATCAGGGGGACATCTTGCCCAGAGCTCCCCAAGTCCGAAGAAGCTGGTCACCAGGGCCCCAGGCCAAGAAACTCCTCCCTGAGGCCTGAGACCAGCTTAATTCTTTGGTGATGCAGCTACATAGCAGAATCATCCTCTTGGTTCACCCAAAGCAAGTGGGGAGGCAGCACGGTAAGGGTAGGTATTTTAGTGAGCATCGACCTACGAAGTGGGAGGTCACAGCTCAATTCCGGTCAGGCCAGGTGCCTGGGTTGTGGGCTTGATCCCGTGTGGGGCACAGGAAGCAGCCAATTAATGATTCTCATCATTGATGTTTCTTTTTTCTTTTTCTTTTTTTTTTTTAATATATTTTTATTGATTTTTTTTTTTACAGAGAGGAAGGGAGAGAGATAGAGAGCTAGAAACGTCGATGAGAGAGAAACATCGACCAGCTGCCTCCTGCACACCCCCTACTGGGGATGTGCCCGCAACCAATGTACATGCCCTTGACCGGAATCGAACCCAGGACCCTTCAGTCCGCAGACCGACGCTCTACCACTGAGCCAAACCAGCTTCGGCTCATCATTGATGTTTCTATCTCTATCCCTCCCTCTCCCTTCCGAAATACAAAAAAAAAAAAAAGATATCTATATTTTTAAAAAATAGATGTTTTATAGAGGAGGCTCCCATACTGGGGTCCCAAGACATCCCTGTCCAGAGGCTGGCTCAGTTTTCCACACGGCTCAGTGAAAGCGCTCCATTTGTCCCGCGCTGACCCCGGCAGACAAAGGCCTTACTCTGGAGCTTTGCCCTGACTGGCCCCTCATGCTCCATCTCCCCTCACCCGCCCCCCCTCCTGAAGACCATGCCTGTAGGCCTGTAGATTCACACATAGCTTGTGGCCCAGGCACTCCTGGGGCAGGGGCGGGTCCTCTTCACCCCTGTTGTCCTAGAGCTTGGCACTTAGCAAGAGATGACACAGTCCATCCTGGCAGTTTGAAGGCTAGTCAGGGTGAAACCCAATTACTTTTGTCTTAGGGGTTGGCTTGAGCGGTAGATCCTTGCAGTGGGTGCCAAGGGACGGGGAAGGTTCAGAAACAGAGAGGTGAGTGTTTACTTTTGGCCATGAGGCAGGTTGGAGCAGTGGTTGGTTAAAGGTGGGCTTGAGTTTCTCTGCCCTGGACTGCAAACAGGACAATACAGGCCCAGAGAGGAGAATGGCCTGACCCAGTGCCCAAAACGGGGCTAGCAGAGGGACTGGCCCTCCAGCCTAAAGCAATGGCCATTCCTCCAGCTACAGATCGCTGCCTCACTGACCTGAGAAGCTCCCCCACAGAAGCCTTGCCCAAGCAAAGGGTCCCCATGGAGCCTGAACCCCCCAGCTGCCTTCTCCTTCCTCTTGCCTCCTGGGTTGCTACCCTTTTACCGGAGGCCCATCTCAGGGTAGTTCTGAATCCCCGCCTGATGGGCTGCCTAGAGCCCACAGAAGGTATCAGCTCTTGGGCCTGTACTTCCTCCTGGGGGTCAAGGCCAGGTTTATAAATGCAGCTGCAGTCACACAGCTAGAGTGACAGCTGGACTGTCCGGCCGGCCTTCTTGATGGTGGGGAGGGGAAGGGAATGCTGCAGGTTGAAGGATACCCCTTTCTGGAACTTGTTTGGAGTCTCTCCAAAGCTCCCTATTCTGGGGCCACAGTCCTCACCTTTCCCAGAGAGCCATCTCATTGCTACTGCTTAAACTGTGTCCACACTGGGGACTGGTGGTGGTGGGCTCAGAGCCTCCTGACTTTGTGATCTGAGTCTTCTGAGAGAAGCAGGTGCAGTGCACACAGCCCAGGAGGCGGCAGCATCAGTCCAGGGCAGTGGCCGGTGGGCTGGGGCACTGCCACCTCTAGAAAGCACTGGAGGGAAGGAAGCCTAGGAGCAGTGGAGACAGGGCGGCGGACACGCATCATTCAACATACCTGACATCTTGCCAACCTCTGTGGAGCACATGACATAAGAGATTTGTTCATCCAGGGTGTGTGTGTGTGTGTGTGTGTGTGAGATACAGTACTACCGTCCACTAGTGTGAGCTCATGAGGACCCAGTCTGCCTTGTTTGTGGCTGCATTCCTAGAGCCTAGGATGGAAGTTGGCACATAGTAGGCACTTACAAACATCTACTTACTGACCACACGTGGAGGGGATTCCAGAATAGCATAGTAAGGAGCTCGATCCAACCTCCCTTCAGCAAGACAATTTAATTGAAGATTTAAAAACAAGAAAATTATTTAAAGTATCTGAAAATTGTTCTAAGGGTATACAGAAAATGGGAAAACATTCATTTAAGAAAATCTGCCCACTGGTGTGGCTCAGTGGTTAAGCATCCACTATGAATCATAAGGTCATGGTTCAATTCCCAGTTAGGACACATACCTGGGTTGCGGGCTCAATCCCCCACTGGTGAAATGCAGGAGGCAGCCAATTGATGATTCTCATCATTGATGTCTCTATCGCCCTCTCCCTTTCTAAAATGAATAAAAATATTTTTTAAATTAACAAAACAATAAAGAAAAAGTTTCCACACAGGCAGTAGAATGAGAAAGTGCCAAAGAAAGAAGCCTGTCAACCAAGAATTCTATATCCAGCAAAATTACCCTTCAGTATCACTCTTCCACAGGCATCCCTCACAGGAGGGAACAAAGTTCCTCATCAAGGTCCTGTGGATTTGAGCCAAGCCTGCTTGATGCCAAGGTCTGTGCTCCTAGTCATTGCCATTCTGCCTCCCAGGAACAAAAGCCTGGTGTCACACCAACGTGGCGTATAGGCACATGAGCAGGGTCTGGCGGAGACCTCCAGCATGCAGCCTCTGAGATGGAGACATACTAGACACAGAGAAATAGGGTGATGGAAGGACAATGTTATCTACAGGTAGCTTGCTGTTGCTGCTAGGGGCCAAGACAAGCTTCACAGATTGTCCCCAAATGTGCAACAGCTACAGATCTTAATGTAAGTAACGGAGACCCGGATCCAGGAGACTCCAAGCCGTGGCTGGGGTGGCTGGACTCCTCTGCCATGGACCATTGCAGAAGCCTTTCTTTCCACTTTCCACAGTGAAACCAGCCCACAGTCACCTTGGACACCATGAATGAGCGCCAAATTATTTCTTTATTAGACTGAAGTACTTTAGTACAGAACAGTACAGAGATGATACATGTTTGTGCTTCAATACTTTCAAACACTGAAATTCTGATAATTTCAAGGTAAACAAGTTTCAAGACAGACTAGGTTTTTAAAATATCCTTTTGATAAATTATTTTTTCTATAAATAACAGAGAAAAGAAAACCAACATGTTCGACGAACAAAGTCCTAAAGCGTAAGCATTGGTCACGGGGAGGGGACAAAACAAGCAGTAACAGTAAGAAACCAACGAATGCAAGTACCTACAGCTCTGTCCTAAGGAAATAAGATATCGTCAGGGGCGAGGGGAGACAGGCCTGAGAACTAATCTGAGTGCAAAGGGGGGAGAGGTTTCCAGGCCGTGAGGAGAGAACACCACAGGCATCTACCGGGCGGGCGAGGAGCATGTTCTGAAAGGAGAGCGGGCGAGTTAAACTAGCACACACCACGTTTGCAACGACATCACAAGACAGTAATATACACGCGGTCTGCAGGAGTAAAAGGGTGGCGGGGGCTGGACAGGGGACATTTTTGTGACTTCCACTGTCATTATATTTCATGACAACAGCAGCAGAACAAACAGTGTGCTCACTCCCGGAGAACGAGAACTGCTGAGTCTTGAGGATGACGAGACATCCTGCCTGCATTTGCTTCTTTAAGTTTCGCCTTAGAGCTAAGTTTTATACAGCTAGGTTTTTATACAGGGAATAAAATGACCATTTTCTCTTACAAGCACAACAACATATGACCCTGCACTACAAAAAAATAAGATATTAGGAAGTATATTCCACTGAGGATCATCTGAGTGGGCAAAAGTCTGTATAAATCCATTGGACTATGATTCTGGCCATTGGATGTCTTAGGGGACAGGCCCTCTCTACAGAGAAGGCCCTCTGACAGCATCCTGCAGAGCCCACTCTGTTCTAGTCCATTCCTAACCCCTGAGCTTTCCCAGGCTGACCCCAATAAGAAAGACTTTCTCTGATCAAAAGATCAGGCCTAAATCCTTCTCCAGGCGACCAAGGTCTCCAGGGGGAGCTTGCTCCTCACTGGTCAGGGCACAGTGACTTAGACCACAGAGCGACTTCCCTCAGGGCCACTGTGCTGTGGACGCAGCCATGGAGGGCACGGTGACAAGCTGAACACCAGCCCCAGCCCAGCCCCAGCACTGGGGATATGGGCCACCAAGGAAAGCAAAGAGGTGGGTTCCAGCTCCAACCTCCGAGTTGCCACCTGGTCCTCCCTGCCCAGCCTACCTGATGAGAGCAGGCACTGGGGCGTGGGGATCGGAGTGAAAGGACAGAGAGAGACTCAGTTTGAAATACTCCCGGAACAGACATCTGCATCCCAATAAGAACAGAAACAACCCAAGACAGGTTTTTAAAAACACTCAAGCATCTGCCTGCCCATACTCAAGCAATCGGCACGTGTCGCACCAGGTTATGTACAAGGTCACGGAATCCTAACTAATGGGAGAAGGTGTCCATTCACTCTGAACAGTCCCAAAACTTCTCCAGCAGCGTGCCACTCACACACGAACCTCTCCTCCCTGGGCACGTATAGAAGATAGTCTCTTTAAAAACACAATGCATTATTGTCTTTTGTTTCAGAGAGAAGAGGGCATCATTAAACACGAGAACGCAGCGGCAACAGCGCCGCCTAGGGCGTGCAGAGCTGGGAGGCAGGGAAGGGCAGGGTCAGCAAAGGAACCACTGTGGGCGGCGGCAGGGCAGCGGAGCATGGGGGAGAGGGTTCGCTGTTTGGAGGGGCAGCTTATTGTTTTAAGTGCTTATTTCTTCATCTGTTTTATTCAGTTTCTTCAGCGTGTCCAGCAGTTTTTGTGGGGTGAGAATCTGCGTGGATCCTGAGGGAGGCAGAGAAGACAGTGAGCTCACCGGCTCTAGGTCAGGATACTTTCTCCTTCCCTGCTCGAGATTCCCAGGCCTGCACCCATTCTCCCGCCCCACCCTGGTGTGGTCAGTGGAGGCAGGGAGGGGGTTGGGGATTGATTGGGCTTTGGGGACTGGGGATAAACAAAACATCCTCTGGCTCAGGCAGGGTCCCAGGCTGCACCAAGGAAGGAGCAGGCCTCTCCCTCAGGGCTCAGCGCCATCTGCAGGAGATGAGGCAGCTGCATTGTGAACTCAAGGTGAAGCAGGGAGAGGAATTCCAAACCACATGGCAGGGGAAGGTTGGAATGGGGAGGGGACTAGGAGGGGCCTGTGTGTGGAAAGAACGGTGCCTGGGAGGGAGGCAGCCGGTGGGCAGAACACCCTGGGGGAAGCCACTGACCTCTGGAGCAGATGGTTGGAACTGCCATGGGTGGTGGGCGGGACCTCAGGTGTGAAAAGGAGAGGGCGGGGGACCTGAGGCCTTACCTTATAGAGACCGCGCATTGTAAGAGATTAGAAATGCTTGCAAAACTTTAAGCTAATGGAATTAGGTATAACTTCTACCACAAAAGAATAAACAAATAAAAGTAAATGAAGTCCTTTTTCATAAGGAGAGAGATCTAGTAAGTGCAGTGAAAAAAGATGCATGGATCGTGGGGTTTGGACATGGACATATCAAACAGAACAGAGGTGGCTGGTGTGTGAGCATGAGGCCTGCACGCATGCAGCAGGGGCCGTCAAAGAAAGATCCTGGTGGGAGAGAACTGAACAAAAGAGACCCGTACTTGAAAATGTGCCTCCCTGGAGATGCGGGTGCACGCATGGCCTTCATGGGACGAGGGAACAGAAACCTCAGGATGCCAGACTCCCACCCCAAGCAAGGGTAGGCAAAGAAGGCCTGGGCTGGCTTGCTGGGCGTGATCTCACACACCAGGTCCCTGTGCCTTTGACCACTACTTGTTCAGCTGACCCGTGACTGCTAGAGCTGCAGGCTTGAACCTTCCCAGTCAGTGCAAACCAGCAGCAAACTGGCAAAGCCTTCCCTGGTGTGAGGGCTTCCTCCCAACGTCCCATTCCCTGCAGTTCAAGTCCCAGGCATCTGTCACAGCTCGGAGCAGCTGAGTGATGCCTGGCAGCAGGCACCAGTCCCCAGCTCTACAGCGACTCATGACCCTGCACACTGAGGCTCCTGCAAACAGGACAGAGCTTCCGCAGCATGCCCCTGGTGTCATTCTGGTGCTCCTTTCCCCCAGAGCACACACTTCTGCGACTCTACCAGTCTTACTGCGAGTCCTAAAGAAAGTCAAAAACTCTACAAGTGGGAAAGCAGGACTTAAATGTTACAAGCTTTTAACAGTAAGCTGTGTGAGAATGAGGGCTTTCCAATGTCCATCGACAAGGACTGTGGGTCTACATCACATGTGTCAAACACAAGGCCCGCGGGCCAAATCCGTCCCGCCAGGCCTTGCAATGTGGCCCGCACCGCGCTGTCATCACTGCACTCCCGCTGCGTTTCCATCACAATGACAGTTTATGACTGTTCAGTAAACCATTCGGCCCGCGATTTAGGCTGGATTTTAGATTTTGGCCCCTTCTCTGATTGAGTTCGACACCTCTAGTCTACATCCTGAAAGACAGCCTGGGCTCTGGGTGCAGGGTTAGCTCAAGGGCATCCTAGGCTGAGGCCAGCGAAAACCATCCCTAACACCCTCCTCCAGGCCATCCACTGAGCTCCAGGAAATGAGGAGGCCCCGAGTTAGAGGAAACGTCAAGAGGGGGCTCTGGTCAGGTGCCCGTCCCAGAGCTCCCCCTGCCCTTGCTTCCTTGCAAATTCAGAATTTGGGGGAGGCCAAAGAGGATGAGGACTCCATCATGCTCTAGACTTTTCTTATATTATCTGGTCACTGACCATATGGTGTTCCCAGTCTTTGACTGAGAGAAGAAAACCCAGGATTGGGCAACTAGAGAGGACCGTAGGGCTCTGTGCCAGGCACGGCCCTGGGCCCTCACTCACTCATCTGTTTAAAGGGCCCGGAGCAGCTGAGTGCCCATTCTTGCTACCCAATCATCTGTATTGCTTTAATACTTGGTTAGGCTTTCTACCACCACAAATATTGCTAATTGAGTGGGGTGGGTTTAAACAGGTAGTTGACCACATAGGCCTTCTAGAACAGCAAGCAGGTCCCACTGCTCTGAGGGTCCCTTTTAGTCCACATAACTGGAAGGTTGAGAAATGTGAACGGGTTTCCAAGAACAAAGTCATCCAAAAGACTCAATGCTGTGGCAGACACAGAGGTCTGCTGGGACAAAATCCCTCTTTCGATGGCCGGGTGCTCAGCTGGCTAGAGCATCGTTCTGACAGACAAGGTTACAGGTTCTATCCCCAGGGCACATACAAGAATCAACTGATGGATGCATAAATGGAGCAACAAACCCATGTCTCTCTCAAAATCAATTTTAAAAAGCACATCTTGCAGTACATGCCACCTGCACACAGAACTAGACAGCTCTAACTCTCATTACCAACCTCCCAAGGGGCTTCTGAAGAATAACTGTTTATGCAGCTCCCAGGTTTGGCTTTCCTTGGGAAGGCAGAATGGGAGGAGCTCAGGGCCATGGCCAGACCCAGGGTCCTAGCTCACAGCCACCTGCTATTTCTCAGGCTGCCTAGGGTGGAAAAGAGGAGGAGATAAATGGCCTGGCCTTCGGAGCAAGTCCTTTAGGGATGAGCATACTCCCTTCACATAAACCTTCCAGGTTTCCTAGCCAGGGTGCTGAAGGCATTCCCCTGAGGTCAACGGGGAGCTGAGAATGGGTAGGGCTGCATGGCTGGAGTCAGTAATCTGAGGAGCCTTGGGACCCTATGGTCCAGCCTCCCTGTGGTCCACACACTGTGGCCCAGGAAGTGGGAATGACCTAGCCACAGGTCCTTGTGGCAGAGCGGGGGCCGGGGTCCAGGCCTGCCCACTGCTCAAGGTGACTCGCATTCTGAGACTCACGGGGCCACAGCTCAGCCCAGGAGTGGGCGCATTTTCAGGGCCCATGTCAGTGGAGTCTATGAAGCCAGGGACACAAACTGTGGCCTCATCACAGAATGGGCAGTGAAGCTAAGGCCTGAGTAACGAGACATGGCGTTCTGGATCAGCCTGCCAATTAAACGCCTCTGAGGAGGGTCCCAGCCCATATGGAGAATGGAAGGAGAGAGGAGGGAACGAGGAGGGACAAGAACACGATCTGCATAATCTACCGAACAGACAGCGGGTCCTGGTGACTGAGCAGGTGCAGTGCGGTGGGAGCTTCTATCCAAAGGCTCTCAGCACCGAGTTCTGTAGGCGCGGAGGGTAACTACTCAGCTCTTGGAAGGGTCACAGGGGGATAAAATAAAAGCAATGACTGAAAGAGCAAATGGCTGATCAGTGCGTTTCTCCAAAGAACATGAAACAGGAGCTCTTCCCATGGTTGGCAGGGGTTCACCACGTAGCTGGTAGCTGGTGACCCAAACTTGTCCCTCGGAATCAGCGCCTGTCCCGGAAGGCGGCATTACATGTCTAACTACCACTGACTGGAGTCTACTCTACTCTCCGCAGGGCCTCACCCACAGTCGGGTACCCAGGGGTATCCCTGAAAGCCTGCTGGCCTCGTGCTCAGGTTCCCACACCTCGCCCCAACCTGGACAAGGCACTCTCTTCCTGGTGCCCACAAACGCCTCCCTGAGCCACCAGGCTTGGGCGCGCCCCTCTGGCATCCCTTGACCTCCCTGGAGGGCTGTTCACAGCATTATCCTCATTCTCAGGTTAAAACCCTAGAGGCTGCCGCTGTGGGCTGAGCAGCAGGGAACCCCGGGCAGGAGAGAGCCCGCAGGCCGGCTCCGTGGCCAGTGTGTGAAGGCAGCATCGGACACATTTTCAATCGGTGTTAAGAACTGCAAGCATTTTCTTGTTAAAGGAAAATCAAATAAATAATAAACTAAAAAGAGAAAAAATAAAAAGTGACGGAATAATCAAAGAAAACCCTTCAGAGCGGAAGAGTTTCTTTTCTGTAATAAGCTGCTTTTACTTTGTTTCTTTGGCTCTCACTCCATTGTTGGAGCCTGATCCTCAAAAGATACCCTAGAGGACTCCCTGAAGTCGGGGTGTCTCAGGTCCATGAGAAATTTGGTGGGAGTAAGAATATGAGTAGAACCTGCGGGAGAACAGAGGCCAGCTGACTGCTTGAACAAAGGTACGGAACAGGAACATGCCAACTTAGGCCTATGTTTTATGCAGCCAGTGAGATATGAGAAAGCAAGACACACACGCGCGCGCGCGCGCACACACACACACACACACAGGCACACGTACTGCAAGGATGGCTGGCATGCACAAAAGCGGGTGAGGCCACACAGCGGACGTCGGCTGTCTGAGCGAGGCCCCTCCACAAATCTGTGGGCCACTCCATCCCCCCAGGTTATACCACCTCCCAATGGGGAACCTCCGGTCATGGCCAAAGCTAAAGATGGAGATTTACCCCAAGCCCGGCTATGACAGCTTCTGCCCAGGAAAACTGTGTATGAGCTAAGAATTATCCAACACACACATGCAACACGTATGTAAGCAGGGAGCAGAGCGCTTTATCTCGAGGCCTACGTTACGAAAAGGAAGGAAAATACAGGGAAAAATGGCGACCAGATGGGGGAGCTCCAGGGAGCAGGGCCAGGAGGAAGAATGTCCGGTCTGCCCACTGAATGGTGCTTCTAGGTCCCTCTTGAGACACCAGGGATGACCACGTGACTGGTGTGCAGAACCTACTCCCCTGAGAGCCTGGGGGCACTGTGACCCAGCCACTCCAAAGGGAGGCATGAAGCTGACACGTCTTGTCGAGGGAAGGGGAGAGGGCAGAACCGGCCAGGTAGTATGTGCCATCCTGGCAAGTTCACTCATTTTGATAAGGGAAAGGAGGGACTGAGGAAACCTGGTGAAAGCAAGATTTTTCTCAGCTCCCTCTTTCTCTTCCAGCCCTAGCACTGTGGGCATGCCTACAAGCAAGAAAAGGAGAAACACGTCCCGCTGCACTGAGTCGGCTCCTGTGACTTGCTTCCTTTCCTCTGGAAAACCATCAGGAAGTCGCAGACAGGGTGTGAAAGACCAAGAAGTAGCAGGGCCAGAGGGGGGCCTGGGCAGAGGCCGGCACGCCTCGGGCAGTCTCTGCTCACACCGGGTCTGTGAGTCTCCGACGGAGAGGGAAGGAGGGGTCAGAGTTTACCTTCCTTTCACCGAGCGCCTCGGTGTGAGGCCCAATGCCAGGACAAGTCCCACCTCGGGCTAGTTGGGGCTGTCAGGGGTGTTCTTAGCCTGCTCGGTTGGAAAAGGAGATGGCGGCCTGGAGAGGGGGGTGCGTGCCCTGATGACCCACAGGCAGGGGCAGAGCAGAGAGAGGGCCGGGCTGCTGGAGTCTGTCGGGCCCCTCCCTCCGCACGCAGACACGAGGAAGGAACCCTCGCCCCTGGGCTTCTGCCGACCACGAACAGCTCTAGAGACGATGCCTGGTGGGCAGCGGCGTCGAGGACGGATGGACGGACGGAATGAAACACCAAAGCATGGAATGGAGCCCAGTGCGAAGCAGCCCGCCCCCTGGGAAGATCCCACTCACCGATCAACACCTCCCACTTGCCGTTGGCCTGGGTCACCTCGTAGGCGCAGCGCATCTCGCTCAGGCTCACGCCTCCCAGGATGAAAATGATGAGGCGGGGGCCGCTGCGGTACTCGCCCGGGGCCTTGTTCTTATGCCAGTGCCCATAGCGGGCGCTGAGGGGGAGGGGAGAGAGAGAGTGATGATGTTCACCGCACTCGTATCTGTGTGACATGTTGCATGTTCGTTCTGTACACGTGAGCACAGAGCAGCTGTGTAGTGAGGGATGTGAATGAACCGCAGCGGGGCCGGGAGCAGAACCGCTACGAGCGCCCTGCTGCCACCGTCAGCCTCTTAGAAACAGGTAGGCGGCAGCCAGGTTCAGGTTGGCTTTACTGTTTGACATGTCTGACTCCTCCGGCTGCTGTTCGTCCAGGATCTACCCACGGGGCACCTGTTCCTAGGCTTGAATGGGCACTCTGCTGGCAGCGAGCAGGAACAACGGTCACAGGAACAAAGAAGGTGCCCAGATGCCGCACTGGGCCGGCCTCCTGCACTGAGAGGAAGGGCCTCACGGCGGGGGGCACTGCCAGGCCGGCCTGCAGCTGGCTGCGAAGAGCACAGCGAGGGGGTCTCACGGGCCATGCTGTGTCACGCCACCAGAGCCAGTCCCCTTCCTGCCGCCTTGCCTGCTCGGGCTTCTCACCTGACAGCGGTGGTGCTGAAGGAGGCAGAGGAGCGGGTAGAGATGTAAGGGTAGTGCTTGGTATCGAGCTTGTCCTCAATGGTGTCCTGGAAAGAAAAGAGACTGATGTTGCCCAGCCTGTGTGGCTCAGTGGTTGAGCATCGACCCATAAACCAGGAGGTCATGGTTTGTTTCGGGTCAGGGCACATGTCTGAGTTGAGAGTTCGATCCCCAGTGTGGGGTGTGCAAGAGGCAGCCGAGCAATGATTCTCGCTCATCATGATGTTTCTCTCTCTCCCTCTTCCTTTCTCTCTGAAATCCATACAAATATATAAAAAGAAGAGAGACCTATGTTAGGCCTGCCCCCTGCTGGGAAAGGGCTGACAGAACCCAGGTGAGAATTCAAAGAACAAGTCACTTAGTGAAAACCACGCCAGGTTTGCAGCACCCAGACACCTCCCTGCTCTGCTGCTGCTGCTGCTGCTGCTGCTGCGCCCGCTGCCCAGGGCAGTGCCCGGTGTGGAGAGCAAGCCCAGAACCGCCAGCATGCTGAAGCTAATCTGTAGGTTTGCTCATTAAGAGACATCTTTAAAACTTGCATTGATTTTTCTTGCAATGAAGTCTTTTTTCCCTCTTACATTCTATGTGAGACGGTGCCATATTCTGTCCCATAAACTCCTGCCACCATCAGTCTTGTAGAAACCAGGCACTGGCAGTCTCTCAGGCAAGTGAAAGCCTTCAACCCTCTCTGCCCAAGGGACTAATTATCTGGTGGGTAGATCCCAGCTCTCAGCTCCTGCTGCCTAGGAACCTACACTCCCCCTTCAAGCCACCATGCCAAGCGCACACGTCTCCCTGGGGGTCCAGGAAGGAGGGCAGAAAAGGGAGCAGAGAACAAAGGAGGGATGAGGCAGGGGCTGGCTTTCCCTCTGCAGCAAGCCAGGATCTGCAGTTGGTTTCTAGATGTCTCTTGTTCACCCAGCTTTTTGGTTTGTGCATTTTAAAAATAGGAAGCTGACTCACTGTATATATTTAAAACATATTTATTTTAACGTACAATTCAGTACGAACACCTGCTCTGCAATGAGTCAGCAAAGGGATCCTGAGCAAGTCTCTTCGTTCTCGGACCCCAGTCCCATCTGCCTGTCAAGTGAGGAGTGGACAAATTAGCCCTAATCCCACCCCAACATCTAGCAGGTGGGATTCTACACATGCTTCCCTGATCTACAAGAAGAGATGGGCGGGACAGGCGCCTTACAAACGTGGAACATCTACTATGCACAGAGCATGGCCAGAGGCAAACACCAGGCAGCGCGCATGCACAAGGAACCTCCCTAACGCAAGCTCCTGGAGTCCAGGCCGCCCCTGTGGGCCGGTTGGACAGGGGTGGTGTGGATGGCACAATGAGATGAGATGGGGACTTTGAAGGAAGGAGAGTGAGAATGTTCCAGACAAGGGGTGGGTTTGAACAGAAGAGTAGAAGCAGAAATAGGCTTGGCAGGGTCTCTGGCTGGCATGGAGGACTGAGGGACAGGGTAAGTGGGAGAAGAGGGGCAGGCTGGGCTCACTTTCCAGAGGCCCACCCACACCTCAGTATGGAACTGGCTACCCATGGGCCCTTTTGATGCTGCGATCTGTTTGGTTCCTCTGGGTGTGGTACCACTGAGGGTCTCGGCCTCCTGCTGCCTAGAAATCACGTGGTCTCGGGACCGGCCCTTCATTAGCCCCAGGACAAGACGTGCCGCGAGGCCTGCGAGAGCCCCCGGGAGCCTGTCCTTTGGGGGCACCGCCACCTGCTAGCCCTGGAGCTGGAACATCAGGCCTTTTCGTGAAGAGCCTGGGCCTGGCGTCTGTCTCCACCCCTCTACCCCCAGCCCCCGCACCCACCCATCACTGACCTCCATGATGTCTTTGATAATCGGGGTCCATCGTGACAGCTGGTAGGTCTGCTCACTGATGCGCTCCTTCCGTTCTGGCTTGCTCCTGCGACGCAACGTAGACTGAACGCAAACATACAAGATTACCGTCAGGACCGTGCGGACCGCAGAGGACCGTGCTGGCCTCCGGAAATTCTCCCCAAGGACGCCTTTCAGACAGCAGCAGGGCAAGCACTAACGAGTGGGAGCGTTTTCCCTCGGAAAGCCAAAAGTATGCCCTTCGAGGAGCTGGAGCCAAGTTGGTTTTTTTTCTTTTTGACTTTTAATATTTTACTTTATTACTATTTTTTGTTGTTGTTAGTCCTCACCTGAGGACATTTTTCCATTGGTTTTTAGGGAGAGTGGAGAGAGGGAAAGATAAAGAGAAACATCGATGTGAGAGAAACACATTGATTGGTTGCCTCATGTACCAGGGCCTGTGCCAGGGAGGAGCCTGCAACCAAGGTATGTGCCCTTGACCAGAATCGAACCTGGGACCTTTTGGTCCACAGGTCGACACTCTATCCACTTAGCCAAACTGGCTAGGGCTTATTTTTTAATATTTTAAATTGAATTTTAGAGAGAGGAAGGAAGAGGGAGAGAGAGGAGAAACAGTGATGTGAGAGTAAAACATTTATCAGTTGCCTCCTGCGTGCCCCATGCCAGGGATCAAGCCTGCATAAGCCCCCAATGGAAATTGAACTGGCAACCTTTTGGTGCACAGGACAATGCCCAACCCACTGAGCCACACCAGCCAGGGCCAAACTTGGCTCTTTAAAGTCATGGCAGATGCAGGTCAAATTAAAAAAAATTCAGGGAGTTAAAAAGAAGAGTTTGCTGTCGGCTGGCATCAGGAGAACATACTGCCTTGGGTGTGACTTACTCTCTGGTTTTGTTTCAACAGCACAGGCTGTACTGCAGGCATCATCTCCATCCTCACCCTGGTCCCTTGGGAACATGGGTCTAAAAGGCCAGTTACAGGCTCTGGTCTGGTGCCCCGAGCGGCACCTGCAGCTCTCGCGTGGTCAGCACTGCGGCAGAGCTGCTGCCACAGGAGGAACACCCACCCGGTCCCTGGCTGGGGGCTCCTTGCGGGGTGCTGTGAGGAGTGCTCAGGACTCTTCCTCATCCTGGGCCCCCACCCCAGCCCCTCCTAGAGCCCGCTGTGGGCTGGGCCTCCCAGACTAGCTGCCCTGACTGGGTCCTAGGTCAGTGGCAGTGTGGATCCTCACGGAAGAAGCTGTGTCTGGGTGTCCAAAGGCAGAGGCAGGCCGACCTGCAGGCGTGGCTCCTGCCATGGGCTGGTCCACGGTATGGCTCAGCTTTGGTGGCCGTGCTCCGCACCCACATGGGCACGTCGGGGCTCCTGGCGCTAACCCTCTGTTACTCCCATCTCAGTATCTTTCTTCCTGATTTTACCTGCTTTCTCTTTCTCAGTGCTGAGCGTGTGCCTCATAAGCTGCCTAAGTATGTTAGGGGAGAAGAGAAAGGCCTGCCAGCTTCCCTCCTGCTCACCCCCCCACCCCACCCCCGCAAGGCTGGCCCTTACGTCGGTGACGATGGGCACGCCCAAGTGTGCCATGTTGGTGATGATCTCGCTGTCCTCTGGGGGGATCTGGGCGTGCTGGATCAGCTTGTTCAGGTTTTCCTCAGTGATGCCTGAGAGAACAGAACCGGTCACCACACCCGCCCCGCACGGTGCACGCTCAGAGCCCGCCCACCACCTGGCGGGAGGGGGCAGCGCCCCTTCTCTTCGCCATTGGTGGAAATTAACCTGCTCATGGCATCACTTCACCATACGGCGAGGACCAGGACTCCTGTTCCACACTCGCCACTCCATCCCGTGCTGCGACCATCGGCAATTCCCTCTCCAAGTCTGTTTCCCTCATCTCCGCTTCTCAGCCACCCCTGCCACCCTGGGCCCACATCCAAGTCAGCGTGGGCAAGAGTCTCTGTGCCCATCTTTTTGCACAACGGACACACATGGGCAACTATGATCGGGTAAAAATCATATTTAAAGGCACAGGCTACAAGTGGTGCAAGTTCAGGCTGTCTGGCAGACGGGCTTCTGCTTTAGGGACTCCCCCGCCCCTCGGTCCTCGGCTGTGAGTCCCATATCACTGGTTAACCTGGAACTACTGGGGGCACAGCCTCCAGTGGAAACTGATTGGCCTTCGTCACATTTCCCCAAACGTAAAGAGCCCCCGGGATCTTCTTGTCAAATGCCCTTCCACTCCTTTAAACCACTCTCCCACCTGCGTGGTCCCCCACTACCCTCCTCATGCCCCCCATACCTACCATTCTTGAGAAAGATGTAGAGGAGGATGATGCGGATTTTGTCGTAAGTGCTGACATTTGCGTCCAGCAGAATGGGGACAATAGCTCTCATGGGGTCCTTGATCTTCTCGCCTTCAGCATCCGTGCCCATGGCCAGGTCCTGCGGAAAGGACACCGTGTTGGCCCCACACTGGTGACAGTCTGGACAGGCGGCAACTATCAGGAAACTGCTGGTCCGTAAATGTCTGGGATGTGGCGGGTTGGCGAAGGGCTTGAGCAGGTACTTCTACGCTCACGATGCCGGCCAGCACCCGTGTAACCAGCACCGTTTTCTGGACCATCAGTGGGGAAAAGCTCCAGGTGTCACTCCAATGCCTTGCCATCTTGTTTAAAATTGGCTGTTCCCTTCCGGAAGTGCCAGTGAACCTGTGCCGGCCTCAGGGGGAGCTTTGAGCCAGGGCAGCAGGCTCAGCCCGGCAGGAACTGTTGGTCCTGTTCTCAGAGACCAGCAGCTGCAATTCCTCTGTGGCTCTCACAGAAGGCGCCTGACGGTTTCCGTTTCCCCCTTAGGATCCCAAGCATTCCTAACAATCATGACAAGTTCATGGCCTCTTCCCAGTCTGGGTGGGAGGAAGGCAGGCACCTCTCTAGACCCCTTCACCTCTCAGTCCCACCACCAGCCTCACGGATGTTTGTTCAGCAGGACCTGACCCTAACCCTTTCCACAAGGCAAATTAAATGTAACTGGTCCGCCAAATACCACTGAGCACTCTGAAACCCTAACTTCCGAGGACCAGTCCCGACCGCGCTGTCCCTGATGCAGATAACCCACTCTCTGGCGGTGAAGGAGCACCTGAGTCTGCCAACATCACCCAGGACACGGACGGGTTTAGCAGGGCTGCTTCCATTCGAAGAGGCGATGAATGGGGGCAGGTCTTTCTAACCCAAGCTGAGCCCCTCACATCAAACCAGATGTACATCCCAGCATCACACTGAGAACTTGAGCTGTTTTCACTGTGAGGAGGGGCCTGCTGCTGAGAGCCCTCTCTCCCTGAGAAGCTGCCCCTGGCTGCGGCATGTTATCACACTGAAGAACTGAGTGCCAGCCTACTGACCCCACGCCACGCCACACCACACCACAGACGTCATGGCACCACACCACTTTGCAGATAAAGAAAATACAGAGAGAAATGGGCACAGCAAACAAATCCATGACAGACACACAACTCAAATCCCAAACTCTGACCGCACAGCCCTAACTGTGATCATCAGTGAGGCGGGGCGAATTCGCCACAAGCTGCTGTGGCTGCAGTGGGAGGAAAATGCATTCGGATATACAACTCAGCCGGCCCCGCCCTGTAGGGCTCAGAACTCGGAAAGCCAGACATGCAAAATCCAAACGGCATGGCATTCTAGACCACCAGTCCCTACCCGAGAGAGTATACGGCACTGGCTCGAGAGGTGAGACCGCACAATCTCGTAGGCTTTTCTGTCTCTGCTTCCTATGATTCTGCAGGATGTTCAGGGTCGGAGGTTAAACTTCTGCTGGGTAAGCGGTCAGGGCAGGTAGAGAAGGAAAGGGTCCTACCTGCTCCACCCGGCAGAGCTTATCCACGGTGCCTTGATAATGCTTCATGCAGTCCTCGGCGAGGTGCAGGTGGGTGGAGTACTAGGAAAAAGCAGTTTGTGATCAAGATTACTCACTGACATGTGTGACACCTACCTGTGAGGCATAAACAGTGGGCCAGACACCAGGGAATCACCAGCCTCACGCAGGCCGGCACACAACCATCACAAGGCAGGGAATTACGTGTCGAGACAGAGGGACAAACCACATTCAAAGGGTGGAGAAGAGGGAGGAGTCCTTTGTGGGTGGGATGGGTGGGATGATGGCTGCACAATGTGCCCACAGTTCTTGGCTATTATTCCTCCAGGAGGAGGAGCTATGTGAGTGTGGGCTGGTGTAGTGACTCGCTTCTAAGGAACAGTGCGGAGGAAGTGATGTGTGACATCCTGGATCAGGACGGGGAGGGCATGTGACTTCTCTCCAGCTTTCTGTCCCGGGTCACTCATTCCAGGGAAGCGAGCTGCCAAGTTGTGATGACACTCAAGCAGCCCTGTGGCGAGGCTGATGAGAAGAGGAATAGGAAGAATGGAGAGAAACAGATGGAGAGGAGCAAAGTCATAGAAAAGAAGCTGTCTCCCCCCAGCCTCCCATTTTGGTCTAATAAGGTCGGGGATGACTGGAGATCCGTGGATGCCAATGAACCGGTGAGTGTGCTAGGACTTGGAGACACTTTTCTGAAGCTGATTCCACTCACGATCGCACTCAATCACTTAGGACCGCCATACCTTGCTGAGCTCTTTCTGGTACTGGGGCATTTTCTTCAGCATCTGGGACAGGTCCCGCATGGTGGTCTGTAAGGAAAGGAAAGCAGACCGTCTCACGCCGGTGGCCTTGACCTAGGAGGCTGAGCAAGTGTGGTGGGCGCAGGAGAGGACAGCAGCCAGCACCGAACCCCCAGGTGTGTTCTGTAACTCTCAAAAGAAACCCATTACACACAAAGATCATGTGTTTTCAGAGTGCCAAGCCTCTGGTCAAATAATTATTGACCCAAATAGCAAGACTGTCTCATAGGTGGAGAAATGAACTCTGGAGCCCAGCAATTACGTGTTATTTGTTGGACTAGAAAGTTACTGAGAGCATAACTCTTGCCAGGAAAGAACACGTTTTTGTCCATCCTCTGCCTCTCTGTACCCCCAGCTTAAGCGCTCTAGGCATCAAGTTCATGTTGAAAGGCTGCAGCTGAGTAGACAGGAACATCAGGGAGAAGGTGAAAAGGCTGGAATCTGCATCCTGACAGGTGTAAAGGGTCTGCTCACTCTCTAACTGTGTGGCCACCTAATCCCACTCATTTATCCAACAAAAATTTATTAACTTACTACCACATTCCAGATACTTTTAGGTGCTGGGCATATAAGGACCAAAATTAAAAAAAAGAAAAATTAAAAAAAAAGAAAAAAGAATTTCATGTATTTCTGCCTTGAAGGAGCTCACATTTGGCAAAGGAACTATCCAGTTGAGTGGCTTGGTGCTCTCTGTGGGTGTCAGTGTGGGCGCACAGAGCAGAGGCACTTGACCAGTCTAGGGAGGAGTAGGGAAGGCTCCCGTTCCTCCTCCAATAAACAGCACCCGACCTAGCCGGTGTGGCTCAATAGATTGAACTTTGTCACATTCACCAAGAGATCACCAGTTCAATTCCCAGTCAGGGCACATACCTGGGTTGCAGGCTCGATCCCCAGTAGGGGGGCATGCAGGAGGCAGTGGATCAATGTTTCTCTCTCTCCCCTCCTCTTTCTCTAAAAATCAATAAAAACAAACATATTTAAAAACAAAAAAGCATGACACCTGAGCAAAGGACTGGGACTTCACATGGCAAGGCCCAGAGAAGGAGTTCAGGCGTGGCTGCAGCAAGGTGGTGGGGACAAGGAGGAGGCAGACAGAGATGTCCCAGACCAGAGAGCCTCTGGAGCCTGATGGCCCAGGTTCCAGACGATGTACCAGCAGGTGGGGCTGGATCCTCCTGAACGGGAAGTCACTAAAAGGTTTAAGCCAGGGAGTGACACCATCAGAGCTATCTCCCTCTGCTGATGGGTAAGCCACTCTGTGAACAGCAGGACAGGAGAGGCCCAGGAAAGTTAGGCAGGAATCTAATTCCTCCAAGGCTACAAAAGGCTTCACAGTTCTTCCGGCTTAAAGTGAATCATGATCCCAAACAGCAAATATGGATCTTCAGAGTAACAAGAAGCAGCTCTCTATAAATACCAGAAGACGGGGTTCCGGATCTCAATCTCGAATGCAAAAGTAAGGCAAAACGATCACGGACGAAGGAGGACTATGGCCCCCAGCGCCCCAGCCTGATGTCATGAGGCGTCCTCCCTGCTCCTGGGGAAAAAGCAGGGTCAGCTGAGGCGCTGCAGCAGCAGCGTGGGCCTACCTTCTCACCAGTGTTCATTCTCTTGCTGGAAGAAAAGTCTTTCAGAGAACGGGTCACTTCCCTGGAAGACAGAAGAAGGCAGCTAAGTCTCAAAGCTGCACCCAGAGCCTCGTATGAATGATATTGAATAATGCAAGGTTCTTCCTTTCGGAAGGGATTTATCATCAGAGGTTAGCAAGTTGGCCACTTCTCTGATGAGCTCTAGCCCAGCTGCCCAGAGCGCAGCTGGAAACAGCACTGGGGAGAGAGAAATGCGTCGCCCCGCCCCAGAGGAGGGCGGGAGGGCTCTTACTGGGACACCTCTGCGATGTGCTTGTGGCGCAGCGTTATCCAGAGGTCGTCGTCCTCGTCCAGAAGCACTTCCTTCACCCGCGCCTCTCCGATGCCGCTCGTCTCATACCTAGAGAGGGGAGGGCCCACAATCCATCCAAGTCCCCTCAGGTTTGCAACAGCCAGAGCTCACTGTCCTCAGCTGACGGATGTCCTAAATGACTTACAAGCCCCAGGACCATCTGGTGTCTGCGGATTGGGCACTAATGGCTGCAATGCCTAGGGCAGAGAGCTCTAACCAAGGTCAACTGACACGGAGCTCTGTTTTAGATGCCTCAGGGTCAGCTGACTTGAGTGTCACCTGGACCATGTAGCTCAGGGTATGAAGTCAGGTTATAGGTGAGTTACAATGGAAACACAGAGATCCCCCTTTGTCCCTCCCTCAGAAAGGCCTGGCACCATCCTCCAATGCGGGGTGCCTGGCACCTTCAGCAGTGGCCTGCACAGGCCCTCGGCTGAGGACTCCTGTGGAAGCATGAACACCTAAGGAAGGCAAGAACCACAGGTGCCAACGGGAGAGGAGCAGAGATCCGCTCATGGTTTCAGAACCTTCATTCGGAACCACTACCTTTATGGTCAAAGTAAATGACATGAGAACAGTGCAGCCTGTTTCCATCAAAATAAAATTAGTTTTTAGAAACTGAATGTCTAATGATTTCTACCAAGAAAAATGTTTATAATGAAGAAAACGGCTCCTCTGCAAATGCGTTCAGTGAGAAACTCCTGTGGATATATTTGTCATCAGCTTTGATGATCTGCAAGTATTACTCAATGCTGCAAAAGATATGCACACGTGTGCAAATGAGAGCCGACTATGGAGGGGGGAACTAAGTCCTTGTTCTCCCCCAAAGGGGCCCGAGTTCCTGGCTAGAAGTGCCGTGAGGATGTTGGGAAGGCACAGACAAACTCGCAGGCTAACTGACAAGACTACGGGAGCACCCACTTTTCCTAGGATCGATGGCACCCTGTCCGTAAGTCAGAGGTGTTTCTGGTTCATTTACAAAGCTGCAGTCCCTCCGGGTGAGCATACTTACTTGTACACATCATTCTCGATAGGCAGCAGATCGTAACTCATAGCCTGAAAGGTCAGCTCATGAAGGACAGGGGAGCTGGGGTCGAAACCGCGGTCCAGGATCAGGAGCTGGGAGCGAGCCTTGTCTGGGCCCTAGAGGGAAGGACACGGGGACTTTCACAGGCCACTCCGCAGAGCTGGCTTCTGCAGCCCATGTGGCCCTCCTGTAAAGGGGCAGCAGGCAGTGAACTTGGAGACAAAACCTACTAAAATAGCGCGAACACAGTCCCTTCACTGCTTGACAAGAATACCAGCCCACACGTGAGAAGCCAGTTGTCTGTCATAGTGAGTGTCCTTTGAGGTGGATCTGGAACGGAGGCTGGTCCGCGGTGAGCTCCCAAAGAGCGTCACTGGGCTCAGCTGTGAACGGGGCTGCCCGCCATGCATGTGCCCGGGGCCGAGGGGTTCAGGCCCTGGGACTTAGGATTGTAAATCCGAGATGATGAGGAACTCTGTGCCTTGACTGCAGTGGGTTTACAGGAATCTAAACATGTGATACAATTAAACAGAACTTTCTCTCTCTCTCTCTCTCTCTCTCTCTCTCTCTCTCTTTCTCTCTCTCTCTCTCACAAACACACACATACACACACACACACACACACACACACACACACACACAAACTAGTGAAATCTGCACAATGTCTGTTTTCTGGGGTTGTTCTACCGAGGGGGTTCCAGTGCTAAATCTGGGGTCGTCCCGGAGAACAGAAACGAGTCGTCACCCTGTCCACACTGATCAGTCTCAGTCAGCCTGCCCACGGAGCTGAGCTTGTCACCAGAGGCCACGAGCAGGGACAGCGGCACTCGTGCCTGCTCTGTGACAACCACGCTGTGCCGAGAACTGCCACCCCGGCACTCAATCACCGGTGAGAGAACCCTATGGTCCACGTCCACCTACCTCGCCCATGGTGGGGTCATCGGCTTTGTAGGCATCGAGCTTGTCCTGGATTAGCTGGGCCAGCAGGGCATTGTCCTTGTACTCCCTGCCGAGGAGAAGAGACACGGTGACGGGCCTTGGGGGAGAGGCGGGGCAGCATGGGCAGGTCAAGGGGCACGCGCGTTTCGCCTGCATTGCTCATTTACAATGAGAATATGGTCACATGTGCATGTACAATTAAAAAGAACAAACAGAATAAAATCTTTAGCTCTGTTCTGGGAACAGAAACGAGTGAAAAGCAGCTTCCGATGAACAGCCCATCAGCAGAGGGTCCTGACCACCCATCCTTTCCCCGTGATCGGCCATCTGAGCCCAACCCACCTGAGTGTCCCTTCCCTCGACTCAGATCCCTTTGGGTCTTGTTTGCTGGAAGTGAGAACCTCTGACCCTTACCCCGGCTCAGCCTGACAGCGTTTCCCGGCCCCTCCCGGCTGTACAGTGTGGTGCCGCCTGCCACCTGGCCAGGCTCGGCTAAAGCGCCTCTGCTCCCGGCCCAGCCTCCCACGAGTGAACGCCAACCGCCACTCCTCAGTCAGGAGAGGGCCTGGGCCCCCCGTCCAGCTTTTGTCAGGAAACACCCACACAGAAGGGCTGGTCGCTGGGGCAGACCAAGGGAGGCGTCGTTCTACAGTTGCATGTCCAGCAGACGGAGGTGACAGGCTGGCTGCAAACTGACCCCTCAGCTCCTCTGGCTCCACTTTCTCTGCACCTGACTCGTGCGTTCACAAAGGTTTCCCGGGGACAGCCACTGACGGACATAACCCAAAGCTGGCATCCGAGTCCTCAGGCCCCATCTCACCCCTGCCCTACGCACACACTGTGCCAGACTGCCCATCCTCCTCAAACTTGCCCTTGGTTCCCCCAGCTCCACGCTTAAGCTCAGACCAATGGCAAAGCCAGCCGTCCACAGAAAAGGCCCTCTGGTCCTCATCGGTCTTTTGAAATCCAAACCAGTCCTTCAAGGACCTAGTTCCAACGTCCCCTCTAGTCTGACTGCTCTTGGTCCCCTCAGCTGGAAGGGCTGAAGGGCGCCAGGCTGCTCTGCCCTTGGCATGTCTCCAGGGCTTACAGGCAGGTGTGCCCAGCTACGGCCCATCTGCTGGGATGTTCCCTGCCCGCCCAGATCAGGGCTGTGTCCTCAGGTGGCGTCTCCCCAGCAGTGAGCACACAGCAGGTGAGTGGTACATGGATGACTTCATACAACTTGACTGTGACCTTTAGAGAATTATTTCTTTGTCTTTTGCCTTACTCGGAAACATCTTCTGCAAAGATGATGTTTGTTTTTAAAGGTTAGAAAGAGATGAAAAACTATAGGGAACCTGGGTGGCCATTACATAGGGGTTTATATTTGAGTTACTCATAACTGAATATATCTGTATATTTCATGCACTTTTCTATATTAGTATAGTTCATAATAAAATTTAAAAAATAAACTATTGGGAGAAAATTATAAATGTGAGACACTCAAGTCTTGACCCTGAGACACTGGCAAAGGAATGTTAAGGCCAGAGGAATCGGGACAGCTGCTCCCACGCGCACTGCCTTACCCACGATACCGCACGGCGGGGTACTCCTTCAGGGTGGCACACAGAGTTGCGATCTGCTCTGCCAGGCGCTCTAGTATAGGATTCTTCATCTGAGCCTTGTGGGGACTGTAGAAGCTCTGAAAAGAGTCAGCCGAGTCCAGGGAATACACCTGAGGAGGAGGCAAAGGTATACACATTTCGTGTTTGCATCCAGGATGCTGAACATCAGAATTTTCTCCAAACCCGATCGTGAGTCTACAGAGCATGTTTTCATTTATCCTTCAAACCTGGGCTGGGTGTCTGCTGGGCCAGGCGCTATGCTAAACACATGGGAACTACTCCTGACCAAAACACGATCATCCTGTGGAGTGTGTGAAGGGAAGGCAGGCAGTGAACAAACAATAAACATAATGAAAAGCAAGTTCTATGGCATGTGAGAAACTGGTGTGCATGAGAAAATATAAAACGGAAAGAATGCCCGGACGGGCTGGACAGGGAGGACAAGGTCGCCTCGGGTTTGAACAGGGCTTGAAAGAGGCGCGGAGTTTCTCACCAGCAGGGGGAAGTCCCCATGGAGGGATGGCTGGGCCAAAACCAGAGGCCAGCGTGTCTGATGAACAATGAGGAGACTGGGAGGAGAGCAGGAGGGGCGGCTAGTGTCAGACCTCACAGGCCGTTAGAGGGGTAAGTAAATAAGGGATAAGACAGAAACTGTGCTGTGACTGTGTGCAAACGGCGCTTTTTGATTAAACAATTTTGTATCCTCAGGGGTATGTTCTAATCACTTTTCTTTTTCTTTGGAGAGTTCCAGAAGTTTTAAGTTTTCTCTTAAACTACCTACCCTACCAGCTAAATATTTTCTCAGAATCTCACTGACGTGAACTGCCCTGATCATCTAGAAAACCAGAGGGTTGTTTTTGAAGTGTCCTGCTTTTTAAAATCTATGAAACACGGTGTGCTGGGACATGCCACAGGTGGATTTTGTTCAATCAGGGTGGTGACAGCGCTCACAGAGAAAACATGTGCTGCCCTCAGGCCTTGCAGACCTTTTAACAAATCACGTGGCTTTGGACCACGTGAGCTGGGAAGGAGACGGTGTTTAAATGTCCATGCTGTACTTTTTCCATCCCTCCTTCGCTAAGAACAGGCCACTATTTGGTGTTTAGAAACCGATCCATAAAGATTCCATATGCCAGCAGTCGCCAACCGGTGGTCCTCGGAGCACGGGTGGTCTGTGAAGTCCAAAAGGTTGGCGACTGCTGCCATATGCCACAATCACTTTTATCTCTACAAAACACATAAATGTCCAGTTATCTCATTTCTTTGTTTGCAGACCTTTTAACAAATCTTAAGACTAAGACACACATTCTGTACGCTCACAATCAGCTTCTCCTCTGCTGGTTTAACAACTTGGTGTTTTCCAAGAGGGCGGCTGGCTGCCGCCCTCCTGGCACTGGCAGTGTTAAGGGCTAATGACGAAGGCTGCCATCTGTTCACTCAGCACGTGACAGGCTGAGGTTATCTCTACACAGAAACAGTCCCTTCACGGCAGATGGGCGTAGTCTGATCCCTTCCCATCTCTCCCTCCATGCTCTTTTCGGATTGGCTACCTTTTGGATATCAGGACTCAGAGTGTTGGGATGAATGCCGGGAGCACGGAGAAGTGTACACAAAGGCTTTAAAGGGTCAGAAATAAATGCAGGGTAAGATGAAGGCCGGGCAGACCTCTAAGGAATACCGCCTCTTTCCATTACATAAATGTCCGCTCACAACCCCTCATTCAGTCTTCCGGAACATGACACCTTCCCTCCGCACTCTGCGCACTGCACCCCCACCCACCCTCTCAGGGCTCCTGAGAATAACAAGGATGCAGAGCTCCACGTGCTCCCTACCAGCCTCACCTGGGACTCGTAGGGGAGAAAAGCAATGTTGATTTCTGTCAGAGTCTTGATGACTTTGGCCGCTCGAGATTTTACCAGCTCGTTAAACAAGGCATCTGGACAAGCTGCAGGAATGACAAAAGCCACTAGGTTTTCCTGTGGCTTTGCTGGTTAATTTCAATAGTCACATGTGTCTGGTGGATTCTTCATTTATTAGCATTTTAACAAAGAAAATAAAAAGTTAATTCCTTCCAGCGTGTCTGATGAACAATGAGGAGACTGGGAGGAGAGCAGGAGGGGCGGCTAGTGTCAGACCTCACAGGCCGTTAGAGGGGTAAGTAAATAAGGGATAAGACAGAAACATCCACTACCTGTAGGCTATAAATATAAAAACACCCATAAGGCTCTCAACATAGAACAGAGAAACAATGGCAATCAAGACTTAGATACTGACAGCTAATAAAAACTCTTTACTGATATCAAGGACAGGGAGGGAAAACCCAGAAGAGATTAAGGGGTAGGGAAAAGACCTGCCATATACACAACACCATGCATCTGACATGCTCGTGAAAAATAAAATAACAAAAAATCTATCACTGGGCAATGCGATGCTGGTGTCTCCATGGTCCTTGGAAGGAACTCAGCTGCTCAGGACTCCCTTGGTGGGAACCATGGTTCACATGGCTCTCCTGGGCCTAATACGGGTGCAGGTCCCAGAAATGCATTCCTGTTTCATTATTTCTCATGCTGCCTACCTGCTCTCCTTGTCACCCCCATTCAAACAGTATAAAAGTACTCTTTGCCAGAACCTTCCCCCACCTTCTCGGGGTAAGTTTAGCTGATTTTCCTTCAGAGAAGAACACTAGGGAACCTGCTATTGTTATGCGCTCTTTAGCTATCCCGCCTCCCTCATCTCTCTGCTGGTAAAGATTGGCCATGTGTATAAAGATTGGTGTTGTGTATACTGCAGATGTTAGTACACTGGCTCCTTGCACACAAATCCACAGAATAACAGTACGGACTCCAGAACAATGATGCCAGTCTGGCTGAGATAAGACCAGATGAAATCTTTGTGGTTGAAAACGGATGGACATGCACTATAATTTAGTGGTATCTGTAAGTCCATACGGTGGGACACCAAGGCTGGCACCGGGGAATTCTGCTCAGCAGTAAATCCTCTAGTCCTAAGAAGAGGTGCTATTTTTTATCAGAAAGAACTGCACTAGCTAGAAGTTTTGCATATGTATGTGCTTATTTTTGTCTCTTATGCAATATTTCTTCTAAAAGAAAAGAAAAATCAGGACAACCATGGCAACAGCCCATTTCTTCCCCGTTGCCCGGCTCGGTTCTGGTTCAGCCGCAGAAAGGCTGCCCTGGAGGATGGGCAGCATCTGACAGCCGTACTCACAGTCAGTGAAGAAGACATGGGCGGCCCGGTACTTAGCAGTCGGTGGGTCCTTAAAGTCATTCATGAGGGAGCGGATAGACTGTGAAGAGGGATAAAGAAAGGAACTGAGTCCAATTCTAGAAGCAAATGGAACCTATATCTGGTCAAAATTAAATCCAAGAGGGCGTTCAAGCTACCTGCACACAATAGCAGGGGATTTTTAATGTATAATTCTAACTCATGTTTGGGGATTTGCAACTAGGGTTATTTGGGAGTTTAGATGAATAAAATCTTTCTTAGATCATTCCAGAATGGTAGTGTCAGTTCTTTGATGCCACCATAACATGGGTTCCTAAGAAGAGACCCACAAAAGAGCAAACTGGCCAAAACTTTCCTGAAGATTCACACCGATGAAGTTCTAGCAGTGTAGTTGCATCTTCCGAAACTACATAGGCCAGCTTTTACAAGTGAAAGAAAGTGTGAAAACTGCGGGCAACTTATGGACTGAGAGACAGGCTAAGATAACTACTAGCCAAAAGCCAGGAGGTGGACTTGTCTGGATGCAGATTGAACCAACCCTCCAACATGATAAAACAGGCAATTCCGAACACTAATGGGACGTTGATGCAGTCAACCTGAAAGTGTAAATACCTGAGTTCGGAAGGCTGGTCCCTAACTGGATAAAGTGGACGCCTACCCTGAGAGGGAGTGCCAGGGGGAAGCCGAATGGCCTGGCACAAGCTTTCTGGTCAGCGGTGTATTTCAGAAAGCGTAAGGCTCTCTCCACTCCTCTCTGCCTCTCTGCCCCCCGATTGTGAACTGCGTGGTTAAGCAGAGCAGTGTGTTAAATGCTAGAAACAGCAGGCACCCCTGCGCAGTCGCCAGGCCAGCACGTGTGGCCTCAGCCAAAGCTCCCTCGGGGGAGGACTCACCTTCTCGGACGGAGTGATGAGGTACACAGCCTCCAGGCTGGGCAGTGGCTCCCTGCACTTGTTGATATCTTCCACAACTAGACAACAAAACAGCAGCCGCCGTGAGTAAGAAAACGCACTGGTCATCACAAGAGTGGAAGTGACAGGCTCAGGCTACCTCAGACAAGCACAGATAAAAATCGGGGGGAGGGGGTGGTCACTGCCCTTCCTGAGAGTCACTGCTTTCCACTGTCCCACAGTGCTCACGGTTTTAGAACACCTGAAACCTATCCCACTAAACATTCTCCACTCCCCATTTCGGTTTCAGAAAATGCCTGGATCTGCTCTGATTGAAAATCTGCCCCTTCCTCAGGTTTTGTTGTTGTTGTTCATTTGTCCCCCCAAATCCAAGCTCCTTTAGAATTCCCATGCTGGGTTTGTTAGCGACCGTTGGCCAGTTTTACCATTTTTCTCTGAATATCAAATGAGGACATTCCCTCTCAATAGATCCGAGGCCAAAGGTTACACATGGTTAAAGCAAAGCAGGGCTTTAGGTCACTTGTCTTTCCTGGCTGTGTCCCACCTAGAGGGAAGAGCCCTGGGAAGCCGCCCTCTGACAGGCACCTGGCACGGCACCTGGCAGAGTTCAGCAGGCACCTCTGCTGGAACACCCCTGGTACAGAGAGAGCAGCGCTGTGGGGCCCTTACCTATGCCGGTGGTTGAGGGAAATAAGCGCATCACTGCAGAAACAATTATAAAGACTTCTCATCCCAAGTAATGTTCAAATTAATACCAAACCCTTCAACCCATTTACTTCACCAGGGGTTGTATACTCTTGAGTTTCATAAGCCAATAATACTTTACCCAAAAATGTTTTGGGATTCATCAAAGGGTTGCTAACTTCTAAATTTTTCCAAATAAGGGCACTTTTAAACAGCTACCCTTGGGGTAGGGAGTGTGCAGCAGGAGAGAGCTGAACCCTCATCTATACCACAGGAAGTCAACAGATAATGTCTAGCATCGATGGATCAGGAGATAATATTACACTGAGTGGCCAGATTATTATGATCTCTGAATGCATAATAATCTGGCCACTCAGTGTAAATATAATATAATATAATATAATATAATATAATATAATGTAATGTAATGTAATATAATATAATATAAATATTATATAACAATATATATACATATATACATACACACACACACACACACACACACACACACACACACATATATATATATATATATATATATATATATATATGAGGCCCAGTGCATGAATTTGTGCATGGGTGGGGTCCGGCCAGCCTGGCCAGGGGGAGTTGGCCAGCCTGCCTGCTGGTTGAACTCCTGGACGAGGGGACAATTTTCATATTAGTTTCTTATTAAATAGGATATATTCTGAGTGGCCAGATTATTATGCGTTCAGAGATAATAATAATCTGGCCACTCGGTGTATAAGTATTTATTTAGAAAAATAAAGAAGATAACCAGAAGCAAGAGCAAGGTGGCTGTTTTTGGGGTGACTGGCCAGGGGTGGTGGAGAAGAGAGTGGGACAGGGCATTGCTGCGCCTTTGCTGGAAGCTTGTTAGCTCCATTGGCTTTCTCCTCCCCTAACCTTTGTACACGTTTTTTCTTTGATAGAGAAAAACATAGTTAAAAATTAATGAAAATAAGTTTGTAAGCTCAAAACATCCAACCATAGGATGCTTCAACTCTCCTAGACACTGCCAAGTGTTTTTCAAAGGAGCTATACCACTGACACTCCTTCATATAGAAAGATTCCCATTCTCCTGCATCCTCTCTTTCAGTTGGCAGTATCAGAGTTTAAATATTCAAGTCTGGTGAGTATACAACCATTTCTCACTCTGGTTTCAATTGTAGTTCCCTGGCCCTTAAAATGGGCAAGCAATTTTTCATGTATTTATTGGCCATTTTGGATTTGTTCTTTTTTTAAGTGCCTGTTCAGATCTTTGGCCCATTCCCCCCTCCCCCCCTCCCCATTGTATGGCCTGCCTTTCTCCGTGACTCAGCCTTCCTTTCGGCATCCTTGAGCAAATACAGAATGAGCGCTTAGCAGTGGCTCAGGGATTCAGGGATGAATGGAAGCCCTGGGTCTCTCAGGAACTTACAGTCTTACCACCCAGGACGGTGGAAGAATCTAATGTCCAGTGGATAACATTGAACAGGGAGGAGGGAAGCTGGCACAAAGGGGAGGCCTGAGTGTCACTAACGGGCAGAGAGAATGGTGCGCTCACTTGTTATCCCCTCGGTCATGATGTCCGTCATCTTACAGCAGGAGGAGAGCATCCTCATGCTCAGCTGATCGACCACCAGCACCTGGAAGCAGAGAGACCAGCTTACAGCCCGAATGGCACCTTCTCGCTCTTCTCATCAGCTCACCGCGTCAGACTTCAACATGAGCCCAGCGTGCAGAACACTGAGAGGCAGTATTTCCTAGGGGCCAGCAGAAGTTTGCTGAAATGCATGCTAGCTTTCCCCCCACACGCTAACCTAACTTGGGAGTTAAGAGCTTGCTCTTACTGACTTGACTTAATTTTTTTACAAATTAACCTTTTTGTTTTTCATGATAGAGATCAATTACTCATAAAAATGCAAAGAAAGAGAGACAAAAATCATCTATAGCACCCACACTCAGAGAAGCTATACTAGAGCATCTTTTCTCAGGGCATAGCTTTTTCTTAAAGGGACGGTGAGCACTCGGGCCACAAGGACATTTGGGACAGTGGGAACTGTTACAATGTCATCTGGACACACCTTCACCACACATACATCATCGGGGACAAACTGCGCTTCAGTTCAGACGGGAGGGACGAGACGTGCCATTGGGCCTAAAAGTTTCCTGCCTGCAGTTCTTCAGCTAACCTGTCCTAGCTCCATTCAGCCAGGGTGGACCGAGGGATGCAGCTAAAACAAGGCTAGTTCTCTCCCTCTTTAATGATGTAAGCTGTGGGAGCAGACGCTAGACACCATGTGGTCCAGAAAGCACCCTGCTGCAGCTAAGGGCCAGTGTTCATCCTATGCAGCAGCTTTCTCGAGATCCTTTTAACACTCTAGGTCCACAAAGCCAGGCCTAGAGTTCCCACCAGATGGCCTCCCGCTCTGGTGGGGATGGGGGTGTGCTGCTAAAACAGCTCACAAGTCCCGGGAGAGACCACAAAACCCTCCTGTGCCGTCACCTCTGCTGCTCCCGGCCGACAGACTTGAAAACTCGCAGGCCAGAGTGGTTGGAATAGACTTCGATAGCACACAGGGAAATTCATGCAAAACTGATGCTCTCCCCGCAGTGTAAGGCCCAGCACCCCACAACCAAGTGGCCCTTAAAACGCTGACTTCCTGATGGAGGGCAGCAAGCTGCCCACTCCTCGCGTCACCAGCTCCAGGAACTGAGGCCATGATCAGTGTGATGAACTAGAATACTTGTTTCATGTACATTGTATGTGAAACAGCCAGCATTGTTCTCAAAGTTACATGAACAAACACGTGGTTACTGACAGCTGGGGCTCTCCACACGGTGTGTGGGCTCCATGAGAGGCTTTACGGCTGACTCCGCCCTCTCCTGCTTGTATGTGGTTCCAGCTAAGATTCTGTTTGAATAAAAGAGTTCCTCTGCGGACCTGCCTCAGATAAGCCCTAAGACCAAGAGGTTTCATAACCAGGATCATATCAAATGAGAGGCATAAGCAGATTACTTTTTCTGATTTTATTCTCTGGACACAACAAAGGTCTTCACGCTCTGCCTCTCCACCTTCCCCCCCACTGTAATTCTTTCCACGTGAACTCACCTTTAAGGACATTAATTATATTGTTCTGCTTACCTTCCATTCTCCCTTCTTCTTTACCTTCTTTATCACATCATGCATGATCTCTGAGAAAGGAGGGCAGAGAAAGGGAGAAGGAAAAGGAGAAAGGAGACTTTAATGTTCTTTCAAGGACTTCAACTCCTGCCTCCAAGACTCGGTCGTTTTTCTCCCCAGAGGCTTTGTTCTCGTTATTCAACCAGTCTGTTCACTGAGCCAGACCCAAGCCACCATAAAGAGTTTTCTTCCTGCCCTGGCCTGTGTGGCTCAGTGGTAAGCTAGGGCCTGTGAACCAAAGGGTCACAAGTTGGATTGCCAGTCAAGGGCACCTGGGTTTCAGGTTTGGTCCCCGGCCACATGTGTGCGAGGCAACCAATCAATGTGTCCCTCTCACATCGGCGTTTCATCTCTCGCTCTCCCGCTCTCTCTAAAAATCAGTGAGGATTAACAACAACAAAAAAGAGTTCTCTTCCTGTTTCCTTAATTTGGTGGGCCCCAAACTTTTTGGTCTCAGGGCTACTTTACACTTTTAGAAATTGAGATTCCCTAAGGGTGTGGGGTTAGCCTCTGTCATTCCCCTTTACACACGCGTGTCCCCGGCCATGCAGGTTTCATAGGGACTGCCGCTTTTACCGCCCTTTCCCGACCCAGGCGGCAAGCAGGCCTGTTAGCAAGTGTGTTTCAAACCTGTCGGTCATTCTCTGAAGCACAGTGGTTCCTAACTCTGCTTGTGATTACTGCAGCAATCTGATGTGCAGAAAACATGTTCTGAAATGTTTAAGAACTGTATCCCTGATTATAACAACCCACTCACGGCAGTGCTTATGGAAAACACAGAAAATATCATGTATCACTTTGTTTACTTAAAAAAAATAAAAAATAAAAATAACCTGTAATCCTGTCAACTTGAAATGCTTAATGAACAGTTTAGTTATTTCCTACTAGCTTTTTCTATGCACTTACAGTTAAAATCATGCTATATACATAATTTTGATTATGCTTTTTTTTTTTTTCTTTCAGTCACCAAAATCATTTCCCCAGGTAATAAAAATGCTTCCTAGGATTTAAAATGCAACAATAATAGTCAATAGTTTCCCAATAGCCATTAAGATTATTTCCCGTATTTCAGAGGAATGAAAAATTAGAAACAAATATATATAATAATATTATATATAGAGCATTGGTAAGTTATTTAGTTCACATTTGTACATTGGAATACTATTTCCTCATTAGAAATAATGATATAGGAACTATATTCATTCATTCATTCGCTCATTCAGTAACACTTGTTGAGTAGCCACTGTTGGCCAGGCATGACCAAGAACAGGGTACCACGTGGCACCCAGTGAGAAGTGGGGAGGAGGCCGTGGTGGGCTTGAAGACCTGGTGGCAGAGGTGAGGGTTCCTTGTTGGGGATGAGGTCCTGGCTAAGAGTGAGCAGAGTGGTCTCATATATGAAGGTTTGAAGAAAGAGGGAATCGAATATCTTCCCGAAGCCTGGGAAAGTGAATTTTGAGGTGTGTTAGCATTTCTGGACAGCATTAAGGGCTAATTTGGGGTTTGTGATAATGAATTTAATGTGAAACCGGGAAGTTCAATTGTGTTTTTTTGGTGTGTGTTTTCAAACAATGTTTGTCTATCCAGGTACAGGCCAGGAAGGAGAGAAGAGTTGGTTTCAACAAGTTTAGGGTTAGGGTTTCCCCAGGTGAGTACAACAGAGAGAGAAATTGCTCAAAATTAATGGCTAAGAGAGGGGGAAAAGAGGCATGTTACAACTATTTTTTAAAAGTATAAAAAGTAAGAAAATTTAGAGAGTTATACCAAAATGTTATTTTTGTGCAGTAAGATTATGATTAATCTTTAATTGCTAATTTGTCTTCCTATGTTCTCCCCAGCTTTCTGCATTGAGTGTATGTTATTTTTTGTAATAGGAAAAATGGTCTAAAAATAATGTCAGTGATTCTGTTAGGAGAGTTTTCTGGGTAAGCTAGGGCCTGTGAACCAAAGGGTCACAGTTGGATTGCCAGTTGTACAAATATTCTGGGCTCTTGATAATTCTTCTGAATTATTTTCCAAAAAGCACAATTTACACCCTCACCAGTACTTCACACCCTCACTAGTACTTCACACCCTCACCAGTACTTTCCAAATTAACATACTGGTAAAATAATAACTTGAGGTGTGCTTATTTTAATCTTTGCTAATGTGTCAGCAGAAAATTATATATTTCACGGTTTTTATTTTAATGTATTTTATTACTAAGGATTAATACTTTCTTCTTCGCTACCACACAAAATTAATTTACATTCACTGGCTTTAAATTCAAGTTACTTTTTGATAAGGGAGGACAGAGGTAGAAAAAAAAATCAAAACAAGTATCACAAGTAGCAAAGACAGACAGCTGCCATGCCAACCCTTCCGACCGACCTGCTCTGAACTTCTCTGGCATGTATTTGTCGCGGTCTTGTTAACAGCCAATTCTAATCCTGCCCTACATTTTCCTAATCCAACTCCAAAAAGGAAACAGGATTAGAGCCCATTGGAGTATTAGGAGAGTCAAGTCGCTTGGGCTACTTCCTCACAAATAATCCGCTGCCGATCAGACTCTCTCCCTTGTAGGTTCTCTTGTGTGAAAAGAAAGAACAAAGCCTCTGACACTGGTGCAGCCAGCTGGTCCCATTTCTGTGTGCCAAGTCGCGTGTACCTACAGCCAAAACATCACTCTGCCACCCACCTGTCAATGGAGATGGCACAGCAGAGACCAGGGAGCTTCAGCCTCTCCAGAAGTACCAGCCCACGGTCCTGGGGGACTCGCCTTCCCTCATTGTCAAAGGGGTAAGAAAGTGGGTTCCTTCAACCACACCCCCTCGTCTAGATCCTCGCTGACTCCCAAACTCAGCCAGGCCTGAGAAAAGCAGCAGGTGCTCAGTTATCTGGGACCTCTTCAGGTGCACCTGGTATGCCAGCTGGAGGCCAAGCGGACTCTAGCAATAGTTGCAAATCCTATCCACCTGGGGAAGCCGTCCTTATAGCCTTGGCAATGACTATGTAAATACATTTTGAAATAATGGTGCCACTGGACCAATACACATAAACCTTAAATGTAAATACAAAATTGAACATGAGAATCCTTATCCCCTGTTGAGACAGGGACCTCTGTTTATTTAGGAACAGATGTACCCGTGTTGAATCACAGGTAGGGCCCAGAGCAGGTAAAACATTTATGTCACAGCATGGGAACACAGGACTATATTTTTAATTCGCTATTACTTAACACTTCTGAATTTTCACTAAGACGGGCAAACAACATGAGATAGAATGATAGTAAGAAAGATGCAGAATATCTGCCTTAGGAAATCATGGGAATCAACTGAAAAACTACTAGAAACATAAAAGCATTTAGAGAGGTGGCAGATACAAAATAACTACAAAGAAACCAAGAGGACTTTGATAAGGCAACAGAGTTGCTAGGAAGACGGCTGCACTGGTTACCAGTGTGTACTGGGCTGGGGCCCGGGAACCACCCTCTGTGAATTAATTATAGCCAAAAGGTGTATCCCAAATGTTCAACTAATTAAGGGATAAATAAATGAAGTATAGCCACGTAATGAAATATTATTCAGCCGTAAAAAGGAATAAAGCCCTAAGCGGTTTGGCTCAGTGGATAGAGCATAGGCCTGCAGACTCAGGGGTCCCAGGTTCAATTCCAGTCAGGGGCATGTGCCTTGGTTGTGGGCACATACCCGGTGCGTGTGCAGAGGCAGCTGATTGATGATTCTCTCTTATTGATGTTTCTAGCTCTCTATCTCTCTCCCTTCCTCTCTGTAAAAAATCAATAAAATATATATTTTTTAAAAGGAATGAAGTACTTACACATGCTACATATGAACAAACCTTTAAAAATGCTAAGCCCAAGAAGCCAACCACAAAGGACCACAAATTGTGTGGTTCCATTTTTTTTTTAATTGTTTAAGGCCGTGGTCGGCAAACTGCGGTTCACGAGCCACGTGTGGCTCTTTGGCCCCTTGAGTGCGGCTCTTCCACAAAATACCACGGCCTGGGTGAGTCTATTTTGAAGAAGTGGCGTTAGAAGTTTCAGTTTTAAAAATTTGGCTCTCAAAAGAAATCGTTGTACTGTTGATACTTGGCTCTGTTGACTAATATACGTTCTGGACATTTCGTAAAAATGGCAAAGCCATCTCGATAGAGTAGATTAATAGTTGCCTAGGGCCGGGGGAGAGTTGGGGGTGATATCTAAATACTGCAGAGTTTCTTTGTGGGTAATGAAAGTATTCTAAACTTATGAAGGATGCACAATTCTGTGACTATACTAAAACTGTATACTTTAAATGGATGAATGGCATGGTGTGTGATTCATATATCAAGAAAGTTGTTTGGTTGTTTTTGTTTGTTTGTTTGTTTTAAGCCATCAGAGAATTTTAGACGAGCCCTTCAAACTCAAAACACAAATGCAATTTTGCTTAATATAAAACTACTCCATAGTGTCTTCACCTGAAGACAGGCATCCTACTTACTCCTATAAAGTATCATTTCATTATCTAAAATTACAATTTCCTATAAACCTCCATCTAAATTGTGACTTTGTGGAAGTCAGAGAGACCAAAAGAGCATCAATTGCCAGCCACAGGGCGAGAGCAGGCCCCTCCCCATACCTGCTGAAGGGCAGCTGGTGAAGCTGAGGATGCTCCTGTTCGGGTTTACTGTCAGGGTGAGGCGTGGGAGAGAAAGGAGGCCCATTGGTTGGCATGGCCACAGCTGCAGAGAGGGGTGAGCGATGACTTGATACCACTGCCTTGTCAGCACATGGAGACTGTATAAGCCTCAAATGTCCAATGTTGAACCCCAGCCTGGGGCTGCCGCCAGGATGTGAGAGGAGTGAGCAATCACAAGCAAATGTCTGACAGCTGAGAAAACAAATCCTAACCTCAGGCTCATAAAGATGCCGGTAGAGTTACTGAGTGACCATTCACTTTCTCGTTCACAGGAAATCCTCATTTTCTACCTAGGACCTCGTTTTCCCTATTCTGCTTCCTAAGGCCTAGAGCCAGAGGTTAGGAGCTAGGATGTCTAAAGCAAAGCCCATGGATCTTGGAACTCTGATTAGAAAGGAAACCTTAACCTGGGGACAAAAGGAGGTTAGAAATAGGACTTCCCGGCTGCACTTTGGATGCGACAGATTCAAAGCAGCTATTTCTTCTCCAGAGGTTGCCTAAGCATGATGTCCCATGGCTAAAGGAGCTGTGAGGTTACCCAAAATACGCAAATGGAAACATCAATCACAAAAGAAAACCAAAACAAGTTCTATCTTCTTAAAATCAATTGCTTATGGTACTCAATACTATTGAGTTATATTAATACTAGACTTGCCCAGAGCAGGAATTCATGCACGGGTGGGGTCCAGCCAGCCCAGCCCCATTGGGGTGGGTCAGGGCCAGGCCTGTTGGGAGGAGATGGTGGGAAGTTGGCTGGCCAGCCGGACCCCGATTGGGATGCGGAGATTGATTGGGGGAGGGGGGTGTCAGTGGCTGGGGGAGGAGCTGTAGGAGGTTGGCCAACTGACCCCAACCCTGATTGGTGTGCAGGGGGGCTGATCGGGGCTGGGAGCCGGCTGTGGGGAGAGGCTGCGGCCAATGGGGTGGCAGGAGCCCCTGGGTGCAGGGTGGCCGGAGTGAGGGGCCACAGGAGGTTGGCCAGCCGACCCCAAACCCCCAACTGGGCTGGTCACTACGGCTTTCCGGTCACTGGCTTTTTATATATATATAGATTTTAAAATGAAAAGACCAAACAAAAACAAAAAATGCTAAAATGGCAATTAGTCTTCCAGGACAAAAAGCACTATTATTGCGAATAAGACCTTTTTTTTTTTTTTTTTTTTTTTTTTTTTTTAAGGCCTCACTAATGAGGTCCATTTTCAGACAAGATAGTGGTACGATCAGGCAGGTACTTGGGGAGCATTTTACATTTACTAGAGGCACAAGCACATTGCCTTACACATCAGAGCTGGCTGCTAACGGCCCATTTGGCCTGCCAGCCTGTGTCTTTTCTCTGCAGAAAGCTCGGCCTCCTCCTAGCACACACTCTTTGATGACTACAGTGATTCCGCCTTGAACTGTAGGGACCAAGAATCAGGATCTATCATGACTCGGCAGGAACCCAGCTGTGGCCAGCATCTTAAATTGGCAGATGTGGCATTTAATGGCTCCAAATCACATTCCTTGAGTTAGTGTGAGTTTCCCTCAGGACTACAGGGTTAGGGAAACCACACTTTGAAAAGCGGGGGAAAGAACGGGATATTTCATGCAATCCCCAAGACCCAGAACAGACAGGGGGCTTAGGATCATCTAGTCCAGTGGTTCCCTATAGGGAGTGACCTTACACACACACACACACACACACACACACTCACTCACACACACACACACCCGCCCATAAGGGCACACTGGGCAATGTCTGGAGACATTTCTGATCCTCACAACTGGAGGGAGCTATGGGCATCCATGGGGGAGAGGCCAGGGATGCTGCCACACATCTCACAGGGCACAGGCTCCAAATGGCAATGGTGCCGAGGCTGGGGAGCTCTGACCTCATCAATGTTACACAGCCAGTGAGTCCGAGAGAGATCATGTGACTTGTCCATGACCGTGCTAGTAGGAATCCTCTTACGCTGAAATCCAAGATTCTGAACAGCCCAATCTGTTCTGCTCTACGATTTAACCTGCTTCAGGTCTGAGATGTTAAAAAAGGTTTAGTCTCACAAAGCATGACAAGACCACGGGCTCAAGCCCCCTCTGGAACCTTCAGTACAGCCAGTCCAGAGGTGTCGCACTGACATGACACCCCAGGGGAGCTTCCATAGGCAGAAAGTGTTCCCCCACCCACCGTACCCCAACACACACAAAGGTCTGGTTTCAGGAGGGCCGCTTCCTGTCCCCAAACCCATGTAAGGGGTTACAATGAGATACCAGGAAAAGGAAGCATCCTGTTGGGTTTGTCAGGATAATGCACGGAGAAGAAGGCGGAGCTCTGGGAAGAGGAGAAACACGAGAAAATCCCAAAGAAATAGCTGAGTCTGCAGGAACTTTCACTGGATATGCAGACCGGTGGTTTCCCCCTCAGCCTCCCGTTTCCTAAAGAAAACATTCTGCTTCGTATGTTTGAAATGGGTTGTTAGATCTGCCCTGCCATCACGCTCTGCTTTCTATTTCGTTGGCCTGGCTGGCCCATTTCCCACTTCATTCTGATTTTTCACGTTACCTGACATAGGAGCTCTCGGACTGTCGTTTTTCTGCTTGAGTGATTTAAAAACCAAACTCTTTACCTGGGCCTCTATGCCATGTTTCTGTTGTTTTTCCTGATAGATCTCTTTTCTTTTCTGCTTAAATCACCTAGACCAGAGGCAATTCTCTCTGGTCATTATTTGTAGGACAATGTAGATGGGCCTTCTTTGTCCTCCCCGTTTACCTAGGCATTATTTGAATACTGCCCTCTGAAAGTGTGCTGGACTACAGTTTGGCTCTGCCTTCTGCTAGGGGACGAGTGGTGGAGGAGAGCTGACTGGGGAAGCCGTCTCTCCAATGATATAATGCAGGGAAGAGCTCTATGCCAAGGCCCACGCCACAGGGATGTATGTTGGGGTCTGTGAGGGGTCCCCAGTATCAGAAGAAATGCCTTCAGGCCAAGACCGGTTTGGCTCAGTGGATAGAGCGTCGGCTTGGGGACTGAAGGGTCCCGGGTTCGATTCCGGTCAAGGGCATGTACCTTGGTTGCGGGCATATTCCCCAGTGGGGGGTGTGCAAGAGGCAGCTGATCGATGACTCTCTCTCATCGATGTTTCTAACTCTCTATCTCTCTCCCTTCCTCTCTGTACAAAATCAATAAAATATATTAAAAAAAAAAAAAAAAAAAAAAAAAAAAGAAAGAAAGAAAGAAATGCCTTCAGGCTTCACTTGGTTCCCTGCTTCCCAGGCAGCTCGTGAGCCCACTCAGAGTGAAGTTCCTGGACCTGGAATGTCCCAAGTGTTTTTGAAGCTGTCTCTGTTTACTCAGACTTGTGCTAGCTGCCCACACCATTGACCCTGGAACTCCACCCTCCCGGCAGCGGGAAAGGAACACTGCGGCCCAAAGAGCCAATCATTTTGCTGTTAAGGAGCCAGGGTGTGGTGGTCCCAGGCCTCTGGCTGGCAGCCACTCCCCTCCTTCCTTCCGGGAACACAGTTCTTATCAATGATAAAGCCTTCTTTTAAAACTCCAGTCTTGGTCTTCTTTCCTGCAGCAGTGAGTGCTGGCTGGCTTAGCAGGCCCAGGAGAGCGGAATCCAGCTGGAGTGGAGTCCTAAGCCAGGGCCACGAAACCAACCAATCGTACACAGAAAATGCCTCACCAGCGCAGGGAACTGGCAGTGCCAGGCACCTCTGGAACTTAAAAGAACAGGAGGGCGCATAGGCATGCTGGCAGAAAGGTATGTCACATCCTAGGGCCCCTCCACCACTTCCCTTCCCTGGGGGATGGTCCCTCCAGCACAGCCTAACACCAAACCTTCCTCCTGCGTGCAGAGGGCCCTGGCCCGGGGCCCAGGCACAGGTGAGAGCATGAGTCTGATACTGAACACAGGGCCTAAGCCACCATATGCGGGGACTGTGAGAACTACCCTCCGTCCCGGGCCCTCTGCATCCACTCAGCTCCCAGGATTGGGCAGCTGGACCTTTATCCCCCAGGCAGGAGCCGGAAGGAGACTTCTGTGGGGAATCAAGGCCAAGAAGTAAATCTAAAGATACTGACATCGGAGATTTCCCACCCACAGGCCACCCAGGTCAGAGCCATCACCAGCTCAGCACTCCCAGTCAGCGTGTGTCTCTCACTCCTCACCACAGGCAGCCAGCCAGGGGTGGGTCCCATCGAGGCAAGTTCCTACAGGGGAAGTAGAGACCAAAGTAAGAAAAACCTGGAGGAAACGGACCAGGCAGAGATTTTTCAAAAGAGAGAGAGAGACAGAGACATAAAAGAAGACACCACGTGCATGAAACAAGAGGAAGGGCTGTAAAAAAGAAAACTAAAAAGAGCTATTAGAATGTCTATACACCCTGACAGCAGAAACTTAAAGTCCAATTGAAGGGCTGGAAGATAAAGTTGAGGTAAAGAGCCAAAGAGATAAATAATTGAAGAGAAAGATAAAATTAGAGGACAAGACCAAGAGGTTTAACATCTGAATAGTAGGAATCCCATAAAGAGAAAACTCAGGAGGAACCAGTGAAATGATTGAAGTCAGTGGTGCCAGGTGCTGGGCGGGCGGCAGAGGGCCACTGTATCTAGCAGACCACGGCCTGGGGGCCAAATGCGGCCTGCCCACTGGTTTTGTACACTTTAAACTAAGAATGGCTTTCAGACTTTAAAGGGGTACGACAACAACAAAAAAGAATGTGTGGCAGAGACCATACCTGGACCCCAGAAACTAAAGTATTTATTACCTAGCCCTTTACAAAAAAACAAAATAAAAAATGTTCTGACCCTGGTCCAACACAACGGATAAGAACTGGCACATGCCCAAGGAAACTGCTATGAAAGTCCAGAACGCTGGGGGGAGACCAAAGGCTTCCGAGGGGAAGACATGGGACACATGAAAGGCACTGCAATCAAATGTCTCCCAACTTTTCAAAGGCAACACTGGACACAAAGTCATCACACCAGGGCCCTCGCCAACGTATCACCACGGCCTGTCTATCTCCCACGAGGACCAGGTCTGCTTACAAGCTTTGTAAGCTGCCTTAGCACAGCTCCTGGCACGCAGGAGACACTGCATTAATGTTTGTCGAAGGAAGGAAAACTTGGTCCCAGAACCGTCCTGGGCTCCAATTATTTTTTTTAAATTTGTTTTTCCTCTACTTTTCTCCACCTCTATTTCTACCCTCAAGAATAAAATAGGCTTTCCTAGTGTGATAAATACTGAATATCTCATTCACTTCCTACAAGGTCAGCTCTTAGACCAAATAATTAGTTGACGTTTAAAGGAAAATGTCAGTGGCATACAAAAAAACAGGAAAAAAAAACTATTGGAAATCTGCCCCATGAAAGCTTACAATTTGAGCTATCAGTAGTTATTCTTGCTTGGAGCCCCCGAGATGTACATTAAGATCGGATCGGTGTGCATCAGAATAAATTACTTTGTTTTAACCAATGCAAACCTTCCCAAAGGGCATCAGAGTAGGCAATAGCTGGCTGTTGTCTAGCGATTATTAGATTATGTGTCTATCAAAAAAGTGACTCATTTCCGTGATTCTTCTAATGATTTATTCAGTAACCTTGAGCAGGTATACTAATCTTTGTAATTATATGTGTAAAATAATAATAACCCCTTCTAGTGACTCTTTCTTGTTTCCCAAGCAATATTTTTGCATATTATTTTATGTGAGTCTTAAGAGAATTCTGTAATGCTGGGATTAGGCTCCTCAATTTAAAAAGAGGTTAAATAACACATCCAGGTCATCCAGCCACTAAGCATTAAAACTGGGACTGTTAGCTGGACTCTGACTTCTAGTCCAGAACTTTTCCCAATACCCAACACTGCTTCTTGCTAATTTAAGAAAGAAATATTTAGCCGAAACCAGTTTGGCTCAGTGGATAGAGCATCGGTCTGTGGACTGAAAGGTCCCAGGTTCGATCAAGGGCATGTACATTGGTTTCGGGCACATCCCCGGTAGGGGGTGTGCAGGAGGCAGCTGGTAGATGTTTCTCTCTCATTGACTTTCTAACCCTTTCCCTTCCTCTCTGTGGAAAACCAATAAAATATATTTAAAAAAATTTTTTTTAAAGAAAAAATGTTTAAATGAGCATGGGGGGAATATGTAAGCAAAACTCATACCTGCTGAAATTAAAACAAAGTTGTAGATAACCCCCCTCTTGTCTAGCAACAGCAATGGCCCTGCACAGAAGCAGATGACTGAGGCGATCAAAGAATAGGACCCAGTTGGGGACTCTCCAAGCACTTCCCCTACAGACAACCACAGGAGCAGGGTTCAAACTTTATGGCTGTTGAGTTGCCAGTGATAACTATAAAGTTTGGCCTGGCGACTCCACTAAAGAAGAGATACTTCACCAGCTGCCAAATACCTGTTTGCCTAGATGCTGAGTGCCAGAAAAAGCCAGAGGGGAAACGTTTCAGAGCATATTCAATCAGCCCCTTCTGGACCCTGAGACGGACCTTTGCTCTTACATCTGATGGTTAGCATCTGAATGATACCTGAGCCCCAAATCACCTGTTATGGAAATTCTGCCCCAGTTTAACTACTATTACCCCATAAGAGCAACATCTAGTTCAATACAAAGAAAGACTATATTTAGAAATAAATGGCAAGGAGCTGAAACCAGTTTGGCTCAGTGGATAGAGCGTTGGCCTGTGGACTGAAAGATTCCAGGTTCGATTCTGGCCAAGGGCATATACCTTTGTTGCGGGCACATCCCCAGTGGGGGGAAGGGGGAGTGTGTGTGTGCAGGAGACAGCTGATCGATGTTTCTCTCTCATCAATATTTCTAACTATCCCTCTCTCTTCCTCTGTGTAAAAAAATCAATAAAATATTTTTAAAAATAAATGAGTAAAATAAATGGCAAGGATATAGCATGTTAAAAACTATGGGAGGGGGTTGGGAACAAGACCTATGGGATTTGTACTCAGCCTTTGATGTTTTTATTAGAAGACCCTTCAGTCTGCAGGCTGACATTCTAACCACTGAGCAGCTGGCTAGGGCTCAGATCCATTCTTGATGGCAATGTAGGATGCCCTGGGTTTACTGGGTTTCTGCCATGGACCCGGTGATGCTCAGAGAGACATTTGTCAGCCGTCTGTCCTCCAGTTCTCCACTCTGTGTGTTCTTGGTCGCCTATGGAGGTGGTTACATGTGTGGTGGTAGTTACATGAGTGTGTAATGGTGGTAGTTACATGAATGTGTAATGGCTGAAATTTTAAGAACTGTTCACTAAAAGAGGTTAATTTTACTGTGTGTAAATTATACCTTAATTTTAAAATGGAAAAAAAATGCAACATATACTTAATATAGTTCAAAATATACTTGCTGTTTCTTTAAAAAAAAAAAAAAGTATAAGAAATGAATGAAGACTGTGTCTATCGAAGTGTCTTCTCAACTGTGACATCCTATGAATCATGGCCCAATCTGAAAAAGGTACGTGTTTAATGTACACATGGCAACTACATTCTTTTCCAAAAAGTATGATTCTGATAAGCAAATATGAAGGGAAGTTGCTAATAGCTAGGAAACAAAAAGAAAAACAAACAGGCCCTAGCTGGTTTGGCTCAGTGGATAGAGCTTCGGCCTGAGGGCTGAATGGTCCCGGGTTTGATTCCGGTAAAGGGCACATGCCTAGGCTAGATCCCCAATGGGGGGCATACAGGAGGCAGCCAATCAATGATTCCCTCTCTTCATTGATATTTCTCTCTCTCTCTCTCCCTCTCCCTTTCTCTTTGAAATCAATAAAAATATATTTTAAAAGATAAATAAATAAAGTGGGACATTTTGGTATTAAAAAAAACACACACCTTTATTTCACTTTTATTTTTAGAGGAAAAAGGGGAAGCTAGAAACCCCACCCAAGATTAGGAGCCAGCATTAACCTGTGTTATTGACAAAGGATTACAATAGTATTTATTTCCAAAATGTCTACCTAACTCAGTTGTTAAAGGAATAGAACATTGTTCACACATTCCCAACTATAAGTAAAATTCGTTTGGTTTTATTTTCATAAAAGGTGGCTTTGCTTTATTTCAGAAAAGAAATTGTGGTCATATTGAATATTGATTTATTTTTACCGTTATGCTTGCTTCTACAAAAGAAGGGGAGGGGAGGACTAAGGAGCCACCTGCATGAACAAGGTCTTGGCAAGTGGCAAGGATGCAAAACCCTGCTTTCTAGAATACTTAAGGATTTTGTTTTAAACACACCTTATTCAAAACATTTGAAAGAATGTAACATTCACATTCTTCCTATTCCATAACACTTATTTATTTTATTGACTGATTTAGAGAAAGGAAGGAGAGAGAGAGAGAGAGAGAGAGAGAGAGAGAGAGAGAGAAACATCAATTTGTTGTTCCACTTGTTTATGCATTCATTAGTTGATTCTTATATGTGCCCTGGCGAGGGATTGAACCCATCCCCGTGGTGTGTTGGGGCTATGCTATAACCAGCTGACTACCCGGCCAGGGCCCATAACCCTTTATAAAGGGCACTGGAAGTAAATGGTATATCTGGAATTCGGAAGGAAGTTATTTTTTTACTCATGTTGCAAGGAAATAGACACCAAGTTTTAAAGATTAATTAACACTGATTTTGGCAAGTCACTTACATACTCTGAGCCTCCATCCTCCCTCCCCCCGCAGTTAAAAGGAAGGTGTTGACATTACAGCCCTAAACCTCTTGATCCTTCCAGCCCTAAACGCCTTGATTCACCTTAGAGAATAGAAGGTGCGCTGTGACTCAGAACCGTTACTGCAAGGGTTAGGCAGGTATTACAGTGGTCACTTAAAAAAGAAAAAAAAAAACTTGCTCATTTGGGGTTCGGTTTTTATAACGATTTTCTCCTGGTGTGGAGGAGAATGTGTGCTGCAACAGGAGAGAACCATCCGAAGGAAAACGTATCTCCACCATTTTTATTCTATGTCCTTTCTTATCCTCTCCTCCAGAGAAAAGCCCAGTTTTAATGTTCTCTTAATTCCAAAATAAAAAGCAGCAAAACCCACAGCAATCCTTACAGTTTTTGTTCAAAGAAACAGCCCAAACCCTGAAGAGGCGCTGTTTGTCGACACAGCACCAGTCTCAGCACCGAGGACTCCGTTTTCCAAATATAACCACCGCCAGCCCTCCCTCGGCGCTCACCCCCATCCGTTTTTTAAGACCCATCTACTGAGAGCCTTTCATCCAGACGCATAAACATCATTTCCTCCCTGCAATGGAGGCTGGAGCAGCCCGAAACGTGCAGCCCAGCCGGGCTGAGCCTGCAGACCGGGAGCCTGCAGACTGCGGTGCTGGGCAGGGCCATCCCCCCGCCGCGCGGGCAGCCTTCCCCCCGGTGTGATTTGGGGGGGCTCCGGACCCCATCCGATCCCGCCCTGGACACCAGGACCCGGGAAGCGGGGGCGGGAGGCGGCCTCGGCCTCTGGGGAGCCCAGCCTCCGGGGAGCGCTTCTCCCCAGCGCCCCGGGGCCGCTCCCAGGTGGGTCCCTGCAGCGGGCGCCGCGGCCGGGCTCCCGGGAAGGAGGAGGGGGAAGGGGGACGGGAGTGGGAGGAGGTGGAGGACACAGGCCGGGATTTCGCTCGTCACGATGCACGAAGGAGGGTGGGAGAGAGGGAGGGACTGGAGCGAGAAAAGGGCGTGGAATCGGGGGGCTGAGGGAATAGAGAGAGCCAGGAAGGGGAGCAGGGAAATGCGGACGGTGATGGGGTGAAGAAGGGGGTGCCAGGGAGGGTGATGGGGTGCAGAAGGGGAGGGTGATGGACAGCAGAGGGTAAAGGCGAGGAGAAGGGGAGAAATGGGGGCCGGGGTGCAGAGGGAGGAGAAAGGAATGGAGGAGTGAAGAGGGAGAGATGGGGTGAAGGGGGAGAGATGGGGTGAAGGGGGAGAGATGGGGTGAAGGGGGAGAGATGGGGTGAAGGGGGTGGAGGCCGAGAGGGATGGGGATGAAGGGGAGGGATGGGGATAAAGGGGAGGGAGGATGGGTGCGGAGAGCAGGGTGGAGTACCGAGGGGAGGGAGGGACCGGGAGTGGAGAGGGGATGGGAGAGCTGGGAGCAGGGAAGCAGATGCGGCCTCCGGAGGGACTGCCCCGGAGGGCGGTGCCGGATAACGGAGCCCTCCCGGCCACAAGCCCCCGCCGGACGGGGCGAGCCGCCAGCCGGCAGGCCCGGGGCGCCGGGCTCCCGCCGGGCTCCCGCCGGCTCCCACCGGCTCCCGCCGGCAGCCGCGGCCCCGCCCGCGGGGAAGACCCCGACCCCACTCACTCTCGCCGACCACGGCTTTGAGGCCGATGGGTGCCATCGCGCCGCGCGAGTCTCCGGGCTGCGAGCCTCCTCACGCGACGCCGCGGCCAGCGCCGGCTCCCGGGTCTGCCGCCCGAAGCCGCTCTCGGGACCGACTGACTGACGCCCCGACTCCGCGCGGGGGCGCCGCTGCCGCCAGAGCGAGGCTGCGAGCCGCCGGCGGGAGCGCGCGCGCGGGGGCGGGGCCTGCGGGGGCGGGGCTTCGCGCCGGGCGTGTGCGTCACCCACGCGGCTGCGCCAATCGCAGTGCGGCCCGAGGGCCCGGCCCCGCCCTCCGGGATGCGGCTGGGCGCGAGGCGGCGTCTGGCTGGAGCGGGAGCCGCGCCCTCCCCCTCGCCTCACGCGCCGCGCGCCCCCGGCGGCCGCCCGCTCCCCGAGCCCCGGGTCCTAGAGTCCCCTCGGCTGCCTCTGCACCTGAGACCCCGGCCACAGGCTACTGACACTCTCCATCTTCCAGAGGTCCAGCTGTGGTCCTGTCTTCCCTCTTTTTGGTAGCATTTCATTCCCCCCTGCCCATCAAAGGAGCTGCGAGGCTACATCTCTTAGTGGTGCCCACTCCCAGCCACAACCATAGCATGTTCATTGACACCATCTCTCTCTGGGTATCTATTCTATTCATAACATCCACCATTCACTGGCCAGTTAGGTGTCCAGCTCCAAGCTGAGCCCCTGGCACGCATCATCTCATTAAACTCTCATAAAAACTGGGCATTGTGTTTTTTAAAATATATATTTTATTGATTTTTTTTACATAGAGGAAGAGAGAGGGATAGAGAGTTAGAAACACCGATGAGAGACAGTCATCAATCAGTTGCCTCTTGCACACTCCGTAATGGGGATGTGCCCACAACCAAGGTACATGCCCTTGACTGGAATTGAACCCAGGACCTTTCAGTCCGCACTGAGCCAAACCGCTTTCGGCTGGGCATTGTTTTTAATCTCCGCTTTCAGATGAAAAACACAAACAGGCTCGGAGATCTGAGCACTAGACTTGGCTCTCAGGCTCTATATTATTCATTACAAATATTTATTGTTATCTCACTTCTACATGTAAGCCGCTATTCTGAACGTTGGAGCTGCAGCCATGTACAAGCCCGACTCAAATCCTAATTTTTGGGCACCCAAAGTTTAAAAATGTTTAAATCCCAAGTTTGATAAGAATATGCTGTGGGACTACTCTTAGTCTTAGTATCTCCTTCGTGAAGTCCACCTTCATCTAAGCGGTCCCTGGTCAGTGTTGGCTGGAATGCCTTGGTTAACGGGAGCTCTTACTTTTGAAATATGGGACAGGGCTCGCCTTTGGCTTTAAACAACAGCAAATAGAGCCCAATTAAAAATAAAAAAGGACAGGACTGAGCTAGTGGTTGTAAAGTTAATAAGTACTCATTCATTGAGTTTTTGAAACAGCTCTGTGAGCTGGGCCTTTTTCTTAATATTAAGAAGCCCTAGCCAAGTGCAGGAGGCAACCAGTCGTCTCTCACATGGATGTTTCTCTCTCTCTGTCTCTCCCCCTCCCTTCCACTTTCCCTAAAAATCACTGGGAAAATATTCTCAGGTGGGGATTAACAACACACACACACACATACACACACCAAAAAAAAAAAAAAAGTAATGTTTTACAGGTGTGAAACTTGAAATTCAGAGAAGGTAAGTACTTTGTGTAAGTGACAAGATCCAATTCTAAATCTGAATTCTGAACCCTTATTTTATATGAGCCACAAGTAAAGAAGCCGAGGCCTAAAGGAACACTTTCCCATGGTCATGCGTTGAACAATGAAGACAAGAGGCCACATGTCCTAGTTCAAGCACCACCCCCAGGGCATGAAGGATTGACTTTCCAGGCCCAATATACCCCAACAGAACCCTCACAGGGCTTCTCAGAGAGGGTATTCACCTGTCACCTCTGTATGTCTGGGCTCACCCTTCCCCCCGGGGAAGATACTGATAGCTTCTGTGCATTTGGAGAAGGAGGGGATAGTTTGCGAATGAGAGGGGACTTAGATGCATCTGTGACGTCACGTGCTCCCTCTTTGGCCAGATGGCTCAAGTCAGCAGAGACGGCCCTCAAGGAGCTGGGGTTCTAGACGGGAATCAAGAAGTCACATGCAGCGCTGAGTTACTATGCTAATTAGTGCTGGAGCAGAAGGACAAGGGGCTGGGCGAGTGAAGGGCAGGGCACCTGACCCAGTGGGGGAGGAGGGGTACAGTCCCCACAGGCTCCCTGAAATGAGTAAAAGGTAGAAGAGGGAACTGGGATAGTGTACGGAAGGTACAAAGAAGGGGCCAGAGAGTCCAAGGGGCAGGGTGAAAGGACCATTGGGTGGATCTGCATGAGGCCTCCTCAAAGCCCGAGCAAATAAAACACGACAGCTCCTTTGTTTCTACAGAAGAGACAGAAAAGAAATCTCTTCCTGAGATGTGTACTGATATGTTCACCGGGAATGAACGGATGTTATTTTAAATAGGAGGGTTGAAAAAGCAAGGGGTTGCTAGACTGTGAGCTCACTCCGGAACCCCTGACTGAGGAGGCAGATTGGAATTTCTCCCAGACCTGATTGGAGATCTCCGACATCTGTGAGCCTTGGCTTCTCCATCTCTGAAACAGAGACAACACAGCTCAGGGCCTCTCTCCCCAGCGGTAAAATCCGCCCTCGGCCATCGCACCGTGCCCTGTGCTCTGCATCTTTATTTGCATATGCATTTGACTCATGCCAGACACCTCGCAAAGGATTCTCATGAGTTTTCACTGAATTCTCACTGCGGCTATGATTACCCCATTTTCCCGGGGTGCAGGGAGGTGCGTCACTCGCCCAAGGTCACGCGGCTGTGGGTGCAGACCGGGTCTCCCGCTTTGACGTCCTGATGCTCAGGGGACAACGTGCAGCGCCCAGGGCCTTGGCGTAAGGAGAGGTTTGGCCGCGTGAACAGCTGGCTGGGAGCGCTTCCGCAGCGACAGCCTGAATCCCTCGGGAGTCCGGACCCAGCGGGTCCACCGGCCCAGCCTGGGAGCGGGACGGGCTGTGTCCGCGGGATGCTCAGGACTGGTCCTCCATCCCGGCTGGTCCTCCATCCCACCCGCCCCGCGCGCAGGTGCACCTGCTGCTGCGCATGCGCGGCCTGCCGCCTCTGCAGAGCCGGGTGCTGGCCAGCTGCTGGGGTGGGAAGAGTCCTGTGATGCTCGCACGGGTCACGTGAGGGGCTGGCCACTGCGCCAGAAGTCACGCAGGTGGGAAGACGGATGCGGATAGGAGCAGGAAGAAGCTGGGCTCAGACCAGAGAAGCAGGGAGCAGCCTGGAGGGACTGAGAATGGAGAGAGAGGAACAGCGAGCCAGAATAGGCAATGGGGTAGACTCTACTGCGGTAACCCGGTGCAGTTGCCTCCATCAGACCTACTGATACCGCAGACCCACTGGCTTTCCCCCCCCCCCCCCTCTGTCCCCCCCCCCCCCCCCATCTCCGTCTTCCACCCTCCCACACCCAGGGCCTGCTGGAGGGCCTGGGTCCAGAGTCTGGGCCTCTTCTCTGACATTCTGGGGCTTGCACCTCCCTCTCTTCTACTCTTAAGTAGCAGCAGCCCTTGCATTTTTTTCGTGTTCATCTTCACCCCTTCTCTTGGCTGCTGGGTCTTACGATTCTGCTACATTCTTTTAGGAGCAATTTTTTAAAGAATTCAACAAGATAATATTTATGAGGATCTTTAATACTGAGAACCCAGTAAGGAGCCAATTAACGTTAGCTGGGAACAGGGTCAAAGTGACATGACTGAGGCTCCAAATACAGTTCCGGAGACTTCAGTCTGTGTCCCGCCTCTGTGGCTGCTGTGGACTCATTAGAAGGGAATGGAGAGGCATTGTCTCCGTTCCAGCCTCCCTGATGCCCCGCACCCTGTCCAAAGAGCAGCTGGGCCCGGACAGCTTGTTCCGTACATCCTTGTCCCTCAGAGTGACTCACCCGTTTTTTTTGTGTGTTTTTGATCAGACTATATTTTCAAAAAGACTTTCTTTTCAAAAGCCTAGGCCAGGTTCTCAGACTCAAAAGGACTGTAGGGGACAGGCAGCCACGGTAACACCGCAGATTCTCAGATTGGCCAACTGCAGGGCACATGCCTGGCTCAGCGGCGCTGTGCCTGCTCAGCTCCCACCAGTGATGACTAAGGGCCTTGACAATAAAGATTTATTTAAAAAAATAAATAAAACACATAAGTACATAAAAAAAAAAAAAAAAGAAGAAGAAGTGGTTGGGTAGGAGTTCAAAGTCAGTAGCCAGATCTGGGCCTTCCTGTCAGCACTTAGGACATGGATAACACCAGGAAGAGTGACGGATGACCTGGGAGATGAGGATCATGTGAAGGGCCCTGAAAAGCACCCCAGTTTAAGGCTGAGCAAAGGGAGCAGAGCCCAGCCGAAACCGGTTTGGCTCAGTGGATAGAGCGTCGGTTTGGGGACTGAAGGGTCCCGGGTTCAATTCCGGTCAAGGGCATGTGCCTTGGTTGCGGGCATGTCCCCAGTAGGGGGTGTGCAAGAGGCAGCTGACCGATGACTCTCTCTCACTGATGTTTCTAACTTTGTATCTCTCTCCCTTCCTCTCTGTACAAAATAAATAAAATATATTAAAAAAACAAAAACAAACAAACAAAAAAAAAGGGAGCAGAGCCCAGAAGGAGATAGAAGGGAAATGGACAGCCCGGCCACGTGGTTCAGTGTGTTAAGCGTCAACCTATGAACCAGGAGATCACGGTTCGATTCCCGGTCAGGGCACATGCAGGAGTTGCCAGTGTGGGGTGTGCAGGATGCAGCCAATCACTGACTCTCTCATCGTTGACGTTTCTATCTCTCTCTCCCTCACCTTCCCTCTCTGAAATCAATAAAAATAACTTAAAAAATAATTTTAAATGTGGTGTGTGTGTTTGATTCAGAGAAGCAGGACCACTATGAGTGATCTAAGATATAGGGTTGGTAACAGGGACTAGACCCCATGCAATCATGGAACAGACTGTGCAAGGCCTCTGCACCTGCCGGTAGTTGGAAAGGACAGATGGACATGCAGGGGAAGAGCAAGGACACATCTGTCTCTCACCCTCTCCGACCTCATGACACGGGTGACCTGCAGGACCAGTGTCCTTTACTGCAGAGCTGCACACAGACCCGGCCCAGGGCTCAGAGAAGCCGAAGGAGGAGACCTAGCAGGAACCAGAGAAGACATATGCCCAGGTGTTGCCCCAAACCAATAATAAGGCAGGTTAACAGCTCAAGGACAACCACGTGCCCGGCCAGGAGAGCCTGAGGCCTTGCTCCAAGCACAGAGCAGGAAAGATGGCTGCTCCTTCCTAATGGTGAGCCAATTTGTTTTGTGGCCACCGCAACTTGGAAACACACAGGGAAGAGAATTCTGGGAAACTCGGTTCCAGGTAAGATGACACAGTACAAAGTAGAGTGTGTGTGTGTGTGTGAACGAGCAAGAGGGAGCACACAACTGTGACAAAATGTTAACAACTGGTGAATCTAGCTGAAGAGTTTTCTACTTTTCTGCACATTTTAAATTTTTAATAAAAAGTTGAAGGTGAATGGACACAAAACTCTGGGGAGGGAGGGGATGTGTGGGAGGGAGGGGGGCAAAAAAAATCAAAAAAAAATATATTAAAAAAAAAAAAAGTTGAAGGTGAAAAAGGCACTAGGCCTAGATGGTTTTACAGCTGAGTTCTAAGTTTTAGCTATTTTTTTTTTTAATTTTAAAATTGATTTTTAGAGGGAGAGGGAGAAAGAGAGACATCGATGTAGGCTCAGACCTACATCCGGGTGCCAGACCTTCATGGTGGGGTCTAGTAGCCCAACGCAGGGCCCAGGACACAAACCTCGAGCAGAGTTGTATCAGGGGACCACATCTCTAAGTGTAACCCCAACAACTATCCCATAACCCGGATGCTCAGGTGAGGCAGCAGAATGGCCCAGAGGCTCAGATTTCCCTCGGGGCCGAACTGCCCTCACAGGACCCAGACCTCCACCTGGCGCTCACACCTACGTCCGGATCCCAGACTGTCATGGCGGGGCCGAGAAGATTATTCTGGGACCCAGGCCTCAAACACAGAATCCAGACTTGTATCCTGGGTGTACTACTCAGTTAGTTACCCAGACCACCATTTCCATAACCCAGCTGTCCAGGTGAGGTACCAGACCGCCCCCGGGGCCCAGAAGTCCCTCCCTGGCCGCAAAGGCCCTTCCAGGACCCAGACCTCCGTTTGGGGCCTAGACCTACCTCCTGGTCACAGACCATTATGGCGAGGGCCAGGAGGCCATTTTGGGGAACCATACTGGAAGCCAGTGCCTATTCCTTAATTGGAGTCCAAATAACCAGGCTAGTCCTGACCACCATTTCATCATCCTGAGGTCCTGCCCTGCCCCAAACCTTCCACCTGGGCCCATAGCGCCCCCTAGTGACCACACCATGCCTGAGCACCCAGACCTACATCCGGGTCCCAGACCTTCATGGGGGGGCAAAGTAGACCCACCTGGGGCCGAGGCCACAAACCTGGAACTCAGAGTTGTGTCAGGGGAGGATACTGTATTCCTTTGTGTAACCCAAACAACTATTCCATAACCCAGATGCTCAGGTGAGGTACCAGACCGCTGGGAGGCTCAGACTTTCCTCCGGGCCCGAACTGCCCTCAGAAGACCCAGACCTCCACCTGGCGCTCACCCCTACGTCTGGGTCTCAGACCTTCATGGCGGGGCCTTATAGGTCCATCTGGGGCCCAGGCCACAAACCTCGAACACAGAGCTGTATCGGGTACCTCTATGTCTATGAGTAACCCCAAGAACTATTCCACAACCCATACATTCAGGTGAAGTACTAGGCCGGCCCCGGGGCTCAGACTGCCTTTCGGGCCTCCAAATGGGGCTCACAGCTACATTCGGGATCCCGACTATCATGGTGGACCAAGATTATCCCTGGGCCCAGGCCTCAAACAAATAATTCAGACTTGCATTAGGAGTGTACTTCTCAATTTGTAACTCAGTCGACTATTTCCATAACCCAGACCGCCCCCGGGGGCCCAGAAGTCCCTCGCTGGCCACAAAGGCCCTCCCCAGACCCAGACCTCCGAATGGGGCTCAGACCTACCTCCTGGTTGCAGACCATTATGTCAAGGACCAGAAGTCCATTCCAGGGACCCTTACCAGAAGCCAGTGTCTATTCTTTTATTGGAGTCTAAATATCTAGGCTTGTGCTGACCACCATTTCATCATTCTGAAGTCCTGCCCTGCCCCAAACCTCTCACCTGGGCTCCTAGCGCCCCCTAGTGACCACACCCTGTCTGAGCACGCAGACCTACATCCGGGGCTCAGACCTACATCCGGGTCCCAGACCTTAATGGCGGGGCCTAGTAGGCCAACCCGGGGCCCAGGCCACAAACCTGAAACACGGAGTTGTATCAGGGGACTAGAACTCTATGCATAACCCAACAACTATGCCATAACCCAGATGGTCAGGTGAGGTACCAGACCATCCTGAGGCTCAGACTTCCCTCAGGACTGGAACTGCCCTCACAATACCCAGACTTCCACAGGGGCCTCACACCTACCTCTGGGTCCCAGGCTATCCTGGAGGGCCGAGAAGATTATCCCGAGGCTCAGGCCTCAAACACAGAATCCAGACTTGTCTCAGGGATGTACTTCTCAGTTTGTTATCCAGACCACCATTTCCATAACCCAGCTGTCCAGGTGAGGTACCAGGGTCTTCCTTCTCCCCCCTACCCCCCAGGGACCCAGACATCCCTCCCTGGCTCCAAAGGCCTCCCAGGTCCCAGAGCTTTGTCTGGAGTTTAGACCTACCTCCTGGTTGCAAACCATAATTGCGGGGACCAGAAGGCCATTCAAGGGAATCATACTGGAAGCCAGTGCCTATATCTTTTTTGGAGTCTAAATATTCAGACTAGTCCTCACCACCGGTTCACCGTGCCGAGGTCCTACCCTTGCCCCAACCTCCTTCTTGGGCCCATATTGCCCCCTGGTGACCACACATGCCTGAGCACCCAGACCTCTGGGGATTGAGCCCACCCCCCCGGGCATGTGCCCTAACCAGGAACTGAACTGGCTACACCTCAGTGCCCAGGATGATGCCCAACCAACTGAGCCACACCAACCAGGGCTTCTCAAGTCTTTAAACAGAATAATTGTTTGCATAACAGATTATTTCTGTTACACAAACTGTTCTAGATTATACAAAAATATAGCAAGTTCCGATCCATTTTATTAACCTTACTTTAGTACCAAAACATATTTGTATATATTTCAAAAGTAAAACCATATACCATTTTCATTTTGGACTCCCCTGCTTCACCCCCATGAATAAGGTATTTTATCACTAGGAAGACAGTCTACTTAATTCATTACATAAACAAATTAAAAAAGAAAAACCTCTGAAACTGGTTTGGCTCAGGGGTAGAGCATCGGTCTGCGGACTGAAAGGTTCCAGGTTCGATTCCAGTCAAGGGCATGTACATTGGTTGAGGCACATCCCCGGTGGGGGGTGTGCAAGAGGCAGCTGGTTGATGTTTCTCTCTCATCGACGTTTCTAGCTCTCTATCTCTCTCTCCCTTTCTCTCTGTAAAAAATCAATAAAATACATTTTTTTAAAAGAAAAAACATGCATAACTTTTAAAAATATATATATTTTATTGATTTTTTACAGAGAGGAAGGGAGAGAGAGTCAGAAACATCGATGAGAGAGAAACATCAATCAACCGCTTCCTGCACACCCCCCACTGGGAATGTCCCCGCAACCAAGGAACATGCCCTTGATCAGAATCGAACCTGGGACTCTTAAGTCTTCAGGCCGACGCTCTATCCACTGAGCCAAACCGGTCAGGGCATGAATAACTTTTTGACCAGAAAATATATTTAAGCGGAGTGAGCACCTGCGTCACGCTAGGCACGTCGGTTTGTACAGTGGTGCTCCTGCCCTTCAGAAACTCACAGGTTTCTTGTAACTGGGTGTCCAGTCCATCAGAGGGTGGTGTGTGAGAAACAGTGAGGGGTGCTCATTGAAAACAATTCACTCCCAATGGCGGGGCATGAAGAGTGAGGATGCATTTGTTGAGTCAGGGCTGAGCTGCTTGAGCTAGAAATTAAACGTGAGTCCCTGGCCCTTCACAGAGAGAGAAACGGAGGCCCAGCGAGGAGAGGGGACTTCGCCAAGGTCAGAGATGCCCACCCAGCCGGTCAGCGTCTGCTTTTGAGTAATCCCATGGATCTAGAGAGCCTTAGGCCAGGCAGAGACCATTTCCCAAAATCGGGCTGCTCCCGCCCCCTGCCGGTAGTCAGGAGGAACAGCAGGTCCCTGAGGCCAGGCCTAGGGTAATGGTATCCAGATTTTTTTCCTTTTGACCCAGGCTCCAATATGACAGGCACAGTGTTGTGATGAATCCTGGCTTTGCTTAAAATTTTGATATTTTGCTGAAACCAGTTTGGCTCAGTGGATAGAGTGTTGGCCTGCGGACTGAAGGGTCCCAGGTTCGATTCCGGTCAAGGGCATGTATGTTGGTTGTGGGCACATCCCCACTAGGGGGTGTGCAAGAGGCAGCTGTTCTCTTTTCATATGTTTCTAACTCTCTATCCCTCTTCCTTCCTCTCTGTAAAAAAAAAAATCAATAAAATACATTAATTTTTAAAAATATTTTGTACATCATGAAATTTTTGGCATTAATTTTGATTTTTTTTTAAATACTCTATCAACCTGGTCGGCATGTCTCTGGTGAAGCATTGACCTATGAACAAGGAAGTCAAGGCACATGCCTGAGTTGCAGACTTGACCCCAGTGTGGGGGTGCAGGAGGTGGCCAATCAGTAATTCTCCTCATTGATGTTTCTATCTCTCTCTCCCTCTCTGAAATCAATAAAAAATATTATATCAATTATTTACCTTGATTACTAAGGTTTTGGGAGCGTGCGCACACATCCTTAAATTTTGCACCCTAGACTAGAACCTTACTGCCTTCCGTTCCCATCACCTTATACTCCTAAAACCTGATCTTCACCGCCATCCTCATTTCCTCCCCCAACCAGCACTGGCATCTCATCAGAGACCCTCACCTCTTCTGTAAGACTGCAGGCAAGACCCTCCCACCCTCCCTCCTTCCCTTCCTCCCTCCATCTTTCCCTCCCTCCCTCCCTCCTCTCTCCCTTCCTCTCTTCCTCCCACCCTCCCTCCCTCCTTCTCTCCCTCCTTCCCTCCCTCCCTTCCTCCCTCCCTCCCTCCCTCCCTCCCTCCTCTCTCCCTCCTCTCTCCCTCCCTCCCTCCCTCCCTCCCTCCCTCTCTTCCTTCCTTCGCATCTCCTCTATGGCAGGTGCTGAGTGTCGTGAGCCAGGCACCAAACACAGCACAATTCATGGTACCCTCATTTCTTTGCCGTGTAACCATGGGCCATCCTGACTAATACGGTGATGGAAATGAGATGCTGGTTATCTTTGGAGGGGGGGGCAGGAGGGCTCCTGGGCTGGAAACGTTCTGTATCTTGATGTGGGTGAGTGTTCCAGGGGCGATCACATGCACAGAGGTATATAAAGCTGTGCGCTTCAGTGCAGGTGTGTGGTTGCAGACGCTTTCTGCCTGTAGCCGTGTCACTTCCCCCACAAATGTGACAGTAACAATTGGGATCCTGTCAAAGAGTCATTGCGATGTTAATAATCATGAATGCCCCGTTTCACTTAGGATTTGTTGCTACTCAGAACTGGTAGCTTTATTGTCGGAGAATGTGGCACTGCTGCCATTTAAGATGTTAAGTGTTTTTTTTAAAGCGGTTGTGCGTTTGGGGGAGACGGAATTATTAGGCGTTCACTGAAGAAAAAAATAAATAAATAAAGTAAAGCTGTGCGCTTAACGGTTCGTGCAACCTACTGCGTGTCACGTAAGTAAACAACAACAGCGAAGGATTGCCCTGGCTCCTGGGAAGAGACTAGAGTGGCGGTCCAGGGAGACGGCAGAGAAAACAGCTGGGAGCTGTGACAAAGGTTGGGGGACAGAAGGGAGGGAGGATCAGCCTGCAGCAGTCACAGGATGGGACATGCCAGAGGTGGGATGAGATGAGAGAAAGAGGGGGCTGGAGGGTGAGCCCTGGTTAGCAACTGGGAGGGTGTAGTGCTGGGGACTGAGATGGGAGGCCTGGGGGAGGAGCCAACCTGAGGACCCCTGCCTGCCCTGCCCTCAGTTCCCCAATTTCTGCCCGTGTTGGATTTCCCTCTGGTCACCACCAGGGGGCAGTGGGTTCCTTTCTGGCGGACCAGGGAGCCCGGCTCCTGCTCTGAGGCATCTGCCCAGGGGACGGCTGTGGAGCCTCCTGTCTGAATGGCCTCCTGGTCGCCTGCAGATACTGCGCTTCCTGAAGAGGAATCCTGTGGGGTGGAGAGGGAAAGAATTGAAATCCTAAAACCTAGGAATCTGAATATCATGGTTCCAGCCCTTCCACTGTTCCCCTTTATGCTCAGGATGGAGCCAGGCTCCTCAAGATGGTCACAAGGGCCAGGCCAGCGTGGCTCAGCGGTTGAGCTTTGACCTATGCACCAGGAGGTCACGGTTTGATTCCCAGTCAGGGCATATACCCGGGTTGTGGGCTCAATTCCTGGTCTGGGGCGTGTAGGAGGCAGCCAATCAATGATTCTCACCATTGACGTTCCTCTCTCTCTCTCTCATTTTTCCTCTCTGAAAAAATTTTTTTAAAAATATATTTTTTAAAGATGGTCACAAGGTCTTGCTGCCAGCATGCCAGCACCCTCCACTTCACCTGCCCCCACTGGACCCCAGTCCTGCCTCAGGGAACAGATGGGCTTCCCGCCAGTGCACCCTCACAGACATGCTGTTCCTGCAGCCTGACCCCCTTTCTCTCACACCCTCAGGAATCCTTCTGCCAGGACCCTTTCCTCACCCCAAATGTGGGTCAGCCTTGCCCCCTAGTCTCCCATCCCAGCCCTTCCACCTAAATGATACTAGTCAGTCAGTCTCCCTGAAAGGCAGGGCAGGCCTGGCATGGGCTCCAAGAATATTTGTGGAGTGAACGGAAAAAAACGAATGACTGAAGGAGTGAATCTGAGGTTATAAGAGGACAGCACCTCAGTTAACCCACCTGGGCTTTCGAAGTCAGAGACTGGGGTTAAGTACTGCCTTGTGACCATGGCAACTGTCTTACCCCCTCTGGTCTTGGTATCCTCATCTGCTTATCACAGTGTACAGATTCCATGGTATGATTCCAAGTCAGTCCTGTAGCCTAAAATCTGCACAGAGTGCGTGCTCAATCAAAGCAAGAGGATTTTTCTAATTAAAAAATATATATATATATATATATATATATATATATATATATATATATATATATATATGGCCTGGCTTGTATGGCTGTGTGGGTGAGCATTGACCTATGAACCACAAAATCATGGTTCAATTCCCAGTCCGGGCACATGATCGGGTTTCAGGCTCAATCCCCAGTGTGGGGCATGCAGGAGGCAGCCAATCAATGATTCTCTTTCATCATTGATGTTTCTATCTCTCGCTCTTTCTCTCTCTCTCTGAAATCAATAAAAAAATATATTTTTAAAAATGTTAACAGTGTGTGTTCAATTATATCTGTTTGCACTATACAATAAACTGTTAGCTAATGCCAGGGAGTAAGATGGGGAGAATAAGGTAAAATCTTTCATTGTACTTTATGCACTTCTGTAGTTGAATGTGTTATCTTAGCGTGTTTTACTTTGGTAATAACACAAAGCTTAAAGGAGAAATAAAATCCAATAACCTATGAAAGAATGCTAAACATGATGAGTCAGTAATCATGAGAGAAATGCAAAACAAAACCACATGAAATGCCACTGCTCATCCCCAGGAAGGCTAAAATTAAAGGGTAGGTGATAACAAACTTGGAGAATGTGGACCAACCGGTGGAGGAGGCACTGCTTGTGGGAGTGTAGAATCTCGGACATTGTTGGTGGGAGTGTAAGATGATACAAGCACTCTGAAAAAATGTTTGACAGTTTGAAGTAATAAGCCACACTTCCCCTGTGAACCAGAAATTCCATGCTTAGCCATGACCCAGGCACCAGGAGAAATGAAAATGTGTGTCCACAGAAAGACTTGTAACAAAGACTCGCAGCATCTTTATTTATGACTAGAGGCCCAGTGCACAGATTTTGTACACATTGAAAGGAAACCAATAAGAGACAAGAAAAGGAAAAAGGTCTCGGCCTTACGCTGTTTCCTGAAGCCCCACTGCCAGCCACAGGACCCTCTTCCTCACCTGGAGCACCCCCAGCCCCGAGAATTCCCACCAATCCATGCTCTGCAGCTCAGAGAGAGGGCCCGTTTCTTGTGGGCCCGCTCAAACAGTGCCTCCTCCACCAGGAAGCCCTCCGTCACACCCTCCCAGCTCAGTGCTCCCAGGCTCTCTCTTGGCTCTGGCCACGGGTCATCAGAGTTAGGATTCTTTGTAGACCCACATGTTCTCCACTCTAAATTCTGACAATCATCCTGAGAGCAGCTACCGTTTGATGAGCCCGCCAGGTGCTGTATGTGCCTGACTTCCTAGGGATGGTTAGCTCCCCTTTTAGAAAACCGAGGCCGGAATGGTGAGAGCCAGCTGGAGCCAGACATTGCCCACAGGCAGGCTGGATTGCATCCAGATCCATTCCTGCTCTCCCTGAGGGCAGCTAGGGGCTTTCCCTGCCGGCGGGGCGTTGTTGCAGTCCTTCGGAGTTACATGCGAGCCCTGGCCCCTGCTCTCAGTGGGTAGAGCATCGACTCACACATCGAGGGGTCACGGGTTCAATTCCTGGTCAAGGGCATGCACCTAGGTTGCAAGTTTGATCCTCGGCCCTGGTTGGGGTGTGTGGAGGATATGTCTCTCTCACATTGATGTCTCTCTCTCTCTCTTTCTCTCTCTCTCTCTCTCTCTCTCTCTCTCTCTCTCTCTCTCTCTCTTTCTTTCTTTCTATCTTTCTTTCCCTTCCTCTCTCCCTCCCTCTCTTCACTCTAAAATCAACTGGAAAATATCTTAGGGTGAAGATTAGCAGCAACAACAAATAGTTACAGGACGGTGCCTTACAGAGGGAAAATGGAAGATTGTTTCAGGTTAACCATTCCAGAGCCAGAAATACTTGAAGAAAGCAGATGGTGTGCAGAGAAAAGGCACAGAAAGGCCTTTCCTCCGGGTTTTTATTCCTGCTCCTCATCTGCAGCCATGGGTCCCGGGCGAGGTGGCGGAGCCTCAGACTCCTCCGTTCTGCCTGGCCCTGCCGGTGGCTACGTGAGGAGCAGCGAGTGTCAGTGTGTCCATTTCCCCATGGCGAGTAGGGCTTTGGTGTGAAGTAGACCCAGGATGTAACGGGCTTCCTGACTTCCCGCCCTTGTGACTCCCTCCCCTCTCTGAGAGTGCGCTTCCTCATCTGCCAACTGGGGACGATCACTGTGGCAGAGCCACGGGGCTGTCATGAAGATAACACGCCCAAAGCCTGGCCACACGCCTGGCACGCAGGCAGGGGCTCTGCGTGTTAGTCATGTCCTTGCCATCAAGATCACCAAGTGAGGAACGAGAACATCAGCTGCATCTGAGACCAGTGAGACAGTGCACCTTTTTTAAAAAAAGATGTTTTTAAATGAATTATTTTTTAAAAAATATCTGTTTTTATTGATTTCAGTGAGGAAGGAAGAGGGAGAGAGATAGAAACATCAATGATGAGAGCGAATCATTAATGGGTTGCCCCCTGCACCCTGCCCCCCGCCCCCAACCAGGGATAGAGACAGCAACCCAGACATGTGCTTCGATTGGGAATTGAACCAGCAACTTTTCGGTGCACAGGACGATGTCCAGCCAACTGAGCCACACCAGCCAGGACAAGACAGTGTATCTTTTTAAAATGAAATGTATTGGGTAATAGCCTATATAATAAAAGGCTAATATGCAAATCAACCAAATTCGGAAGGACCAGTCACAATGACAAACACTGACCACTAGGGGGCAGATGCTCAATGCAGGAGCTGCCCCAGCCTGCAGGCTCCAGGCCAGCCAAGGCCTCCGATTGCCCCACCAGTTGCCCCACAGATCAGCCCTGATCACCAGCCAGGCCTCAGGACCCTACCCATGCATGGATTTTGTGCACTGGGCCTCTAGAAGGTTAATAAATGATATAGGTTTCTAGTGTGCAATTCTATAACACACCATCTGTATATTGCAGTGTGTGTTCACCACCCAAAGTCAATCTCCCATCACTGTATATTTGACCCCTTTTACCCTTTACTACCTCCTCCTCATCCTCCTGTCCCCTAGTAACCACCACACTGCTGTCGGAGTCTATGAGTTTTTGTTTTTTGTCTTGTTTGTTCACTTGTTGCTTTCAGTTTTTTTAAATCCCACACATGAGTGAAATCACCTGGTTCTTGACTTTTTCTGTCTCACATTTTGCTTAGCATGGTACAAACCTCAGTTCTTAAATGTCTCCCACCTCGAAGAGTTCACTTCTCAACCCCACAACACTGTCATGCTGATACTTGTATGATCAGTCACTCGTCTCTCAGGCGACAAACCAAGCAAAGAATGAATGCTTGAGGATGAGTCACTTTGCTCCTGTTGACATCTCAGGAAATTGTGCTGCGAATATTTTCATGTTTTTGTTGCTGTTTATTATTACTATTCTTTTAAAATATATTTTTATTGGTTAAAGGGAGGAAGGGAGAGGGAGAGAGAGATAGAAACATCAACGATGGAAGAGAATCACCGATCAGCTGCCTCCTGGACGCCCTGCACTGGGCACTGAGCCCACAACCCAGGCATATGCCCTGACGGGAATGGTCATAGGTCGACACCCAACCACTGAGCCACGCTTATTATTATTATTATTAAATTTTCACTTTTTTACTGTACATTTCATTTCCTTTTTGTTAAATTCTCATTTACATTTCATGCCTTTTTTGTTTTTAAAGTGTTTATTTATAAAGATAATAATTTAATTTTAAAAAATAAAAAAATAAAGTGTTTATTTATAGTTAAGTAGTACATTAGACATGTACTGTACCTAAGAAAGGTTAAAACAGGGAATCATTTGGGGGTCTGGAGCAGATTAATTCGATTTACATTATTTCTAATGGGAAATAATACTTCAGGCTTTTGTGTGTGTTTTTTTAGGTTAGTCAGGTGAAGCCGCGGGAGTGGAGAAGGAACAGAGCAGTCTGTAACTGGCTGTGAACAGTTAGTTGTAAGACACCCCTGCAGGATGTCTTACAACGAATTAAGACCGGCCAATGCTTCAGGTTGTGAACAGCCTTCCAGAAGGAATTCAGTTCGGGAACCACGGTCTGACTGCGTTCTCAAGACCCACCCATGTGTTGCAAATGGCAGCGTGTTATCTTGTGGCTGAGTAGCATTCCACTGCATACAGACCACAGATTCCTTATCCAATCGCACACTGAAGGACAGGGAAGATAAGAGATCAACCGAAGGACTTGTATACATGCATATAAGTACAACCAATGGGCACAAAACTCTGGGGAGGGAGGCATGTATGGGAGGGGGGACAATGGTATATGTACACAGATAATAATTTAATAAAAAAAAAATGAAGGACACTTGGGTGGTTTCTATGACTGAGCCACCCTGAATAATGTTGCTACGAACATGGGGCACATAAGTCTTTAAGAATAAACGTTTTTCTAATTTCCTGGTAGATACCCAGCAGAGCGGTCACTGGACCATACAGGAGCTCTGTTCTTCGTTTTCTGGGGAGCCTCCGTACTGGTTTCCACAGCAGCGGTACCAGTTTACATCCCCACTAGCAGTGCATGAGGGTTCCTATGTAACCACAACTTCTCCCTCGCTTACTACCTGTCTGGTTGATGACAGCATGCTAACAGACGTGAGGTGGTATCTCGTTGTAGCTTCAATTTGCATTTCCCGAACAGCTGGTGAAGCCAAGCGTCTTTCCCTATACCGGCTGGCCGTTCGTATGTCTTCTTGGGAGAAGGAGAGAGTGCAACTTAAAACCCCTTGGAACCTTGGGAGGTGCGTCTGAAGTCAGCACGACCCTCTGCACACGCTTACTGGGCAGCAGAGGGGGCTCAGGCCTGGATTTGGGGGTGGGGTGGGAAGATTCTGTCCCCGGGCAGGACTGGCCATCTCTGCATTGTGCTCACATCTCTGACCTTCTGGCTCACATCTCTGGCATTCAGGTACTAAATGCCAGCAGCCTTCCTCCACCACCCCTGCAGACAGCAGGCTAGTGATGATTAAAAACAGCCCTGCACACATTTCCAAATGCCCCCCCCCCCCCCCCGGGGATGCACCACCCCTGCGGCTGCCCCTCGCTCAGGCTCAGGGCTTCATGGGTAAGCACCCAGTCAAACCCCCTGCAGGGCTGTCGGATGGACTGGGTGCCGGGAGGAATCCAGCAGGTGCTGCGATTGCCAAGCCAGCTGGGGCGCTGGCTCCACTGTTGTCATTGACTTTGCCAGTTCTCACGGCGGGAGGCACCATGGGAGGTAGGACAGCCCAGCCCTCCAAGCTCCTGTCCTGGGCCCTGAGTAGTCCATACTCACATAGTGGGCACTCCCACCCTGGGCACTCTGCACGTCTCTCTCTCCCCCTCCCCCGCACCTTCCTCTTGGGCTTTTTCCCTGTTCCTCTCGGGGCAAAGGCTTCTGTCCTCAAGGCTCTGCCCCCTAGGAGGGTGGGGACCACGTCTCTGTCACCCCTGGCCCACTCGAGCGTTCAGAAACCAGGGTTATCCTCCTTCTGTCTGGAAGGCCCCAGGACAGGAATCGGCTTAGGGGAGAGAGGAAGGAGGGCTGGGCTGGGGCGGAGGGGGCCCCACCCCAACAGGCCCAGCCCAGCCTCACCACAAGCTTAGTCACTGGCAGGGCTGGGTAGGCGAGCGCTGCCACCCTGGCCAGGCTCTGAATCACCAGCTGGTGCGGGGTAGCTTCAGCCAGCAGGAAGCCAGCCTGACATGGGAGAAATGGGCGGCGGTTGGGGAGGCCTGAAACTCCTGGCTGGCCCTGGAGGAACTGGGAGTGACTGTTAGCACTGGCTCAGCAGCGAACTGCGCCAGGACCTGCCAGGAAGTCGGGAGGGAGAGGGGCCAGGCTCAGGGTCCCTCACTCTGGAGGGTGGGGCGAGATGGGAGCAAAGCTTACCCACAAGCCACCTGGACACAAGGGTCTCTTCTCTTCTCTTCTCTTCTCTTCTCTTCTCTTCTCTTCTCTTTTCTTTTCTTTTCTCTTCTCTTCTTTCCTTTTCTTTCCTTTCCTTTTTCTTTCTTTCTTTTTAAACTGTTCATTTTTGTTTTGTTTTGTTTTTTAATATATATATATATATATTTTATTGATTTCAGAGAGAAAGAGAGAGGGAGAGAGAGATAGAAACATCAATCATGAGAGAGAATCATTGATTGGCTGCTTCCTGCACGCCCCCCACTGGGGATTAAGCCCACAACCCAGGCATGTGCCCTTGGCTGGAATCGAACCTGGGACCTTTCAGTTCGCAGGCCGACGCTCTATCCACTGAGCCAAACCAGCTAGGGCCCTTTCTTTTTCTTTTTTCTTTTTTTTTTTCCTCTTCCTTTTCCCTTTCTTTTCTTTTCCTTTCCTTTCCTTTGCCTTCTTTTCTTTCCTTTCCTTTGTGTGTGTGCACGTGTTATTAAAATTGACATTTATTTGAAATTATATATATTTTAATTATTTATTTTTCTGTTAATTAAATGCAATCATTTAACAAAGCAATAGTAGGATTAGTTAACAGTGGCAATTAGTAGTAATTACTAGTAGGACAAGGGACATAAGACAGGTACATGGCAGGCGCCAGGAGAATGCCAGCTGCTATAATTACTTCATGGGGGCAATTTGTCACGTGTGTCAGAAACCTCAAAAGGAGGTGCATACCAGTGATTCCACTTCCGGAAATGTATCTGATTAAGAAAATAAGCACCTGGTCACAGGTACTTAGTGTAATGGGCCCTACAAGGCAGTATGACGCAGCCCTTAAAAGTTAGTAGGATTAAACATCCATTGGCATAGGAAGATGTTCATATAACATCGCTGAGTGAAAACCAAACGCGGGTTAGTAAGTAGTGGCCACAGCCATGAATCCGGGTTCACATCTGAGATCTAGGGTGGGGCTCAGGGTAGGTTGGGTGGGGGTGGGGGTAGGTGAGGTCGGGGGTTCGGGTCCAGAGGACGGTGCTGTGTGGTTTGGTGTGCTCAGCTCAGGAGCAGGCAGAGCTCGGGGGGTGTGTCTGTGTGTGTCTTATCTTCAGCTCCTAGGAGATGAGTGCCCCCCAGAACGGCCTCTGTCACCGAGCTGTGGTGAGAGTAAAGAGCAGAGGGCCTGGCCCAGGGCTGGGTACAGCGTGAGCTGGCGATGCATGAAGCTTTGGTTGTTTTCATGAACCCTCCACCGTGGTTAGTCTCACTCCCTGCCGGCGCTCTGACACCCCTTGTCTGACTTGGGTGGTGTTGGGTCCAACTTGGAGTCTGTGGCCTAGGAAGGCGGTGAGCACCCCTTGTCGGGGGCCTGCAGGCAGAGGCTCTCACACGGGTGGTCAGAGGGGTGGGGCCACTGCAGGCACTGGCCGGCCAGGTCGCAGGGCCGTCACATCCCCCTCCGCCACGTTCCCCCCCAGCGCCCAGCGCCCAGGACAGCATTCTTCACATCGCAGGTGCTCACCCAGGCTCCCATCGCACCGGACACCAGGAAGGTCGTGTTGAAGGAGGACGGTCCTTCCCTCAGAGAGGGAGAGCCATTGAAGCAAAGACTCACAGTGGACACAACAATTACAAATGTGCTGGTTGCCATGGAGACATGGGGCGGGGACAGGAAAACCTCTCTGGGAAGGCGGTTTTAGCTGAGGTCTGAAGGATGAATGGCGCTTGGTGGGGCAAAATGGGGAAAGGGAGTCAGCACGTGCAAGCCCTGACGCAGGAGGGAGAGCGGCTGTATGAGGATGTGAAAGGTCAGAGAGGGCAAGGGGGAGGGGGCCATGGAGAGGCTGGCCAGAGCCACGTTAGGGTCTGGGTCAGACTTTTTCTTTTTCTTTTTTTTTTTTTTTTTAATATATTTTATTGATTTTTCACAGAGAGGAAGGGAGAGGGACAGAGAGCCAGAAGCAGCGATGAGAGAGAAACATCAATCAGCTGCCTCCTGCACACCTCCCACCGGGGATGTGCCCGCAACCAAGGTACGTGCCCTTGACCGGAATCAAACCTGGGACCCCTGAGTCCACGGATCGACGCTCTCTCCACGGAGCCAAACCGGTTTCGGCTGGGCCTGACTTTGTCTTGAGACAGTGGGAGCCGGATGGTTGGAAGCAGGGGAACCACCTGGTCACATGGGTGTTTTAGAACAACCTGCTGGCTTCCAGGGAGGGATGCATGGAGGCCGGAGGCCAGTCCTGGGCTGGGCAGCAGTCAGCAGGGCGGCGGCTGGCCGTGGGGCCTGGCCTTGGCTGTGGGGTGGAGCTGGCCACCGGGAGGGGCAAGAAGGCAGTTTAGCAGCCCAAGGCCAGGTGACAGATGGCACAGGCTGAGCCGAGGCTCCATCCACCACCGCCCAACAGTTAATACAGAGGGGAGGTCCGGGCGGAGTGCCAGGGCCCCTTCCGCACAACGGGCCATGCCAACTGGGTAAACAGCAGAAGACACATGATATTTCTTCAAAACAAAATCCTGATTCATTCACACTCCCTGTTGTTTACCCGAGGTGTTTGTTTTTTTTCTCCTGGGCTATTTCAGGTCTGACAGGTTTGAGGGGAGAGCAGAGCCCAGCTCAGAGCCAGCTGGGAGGGAGAGGGACACAAGGGGTCAAGGCAGGTCCTTCTCCTGCCAATGACCCTGGAGGGGTCCGGGCCGGGGACCCTCCTGGGTGTTCTGGGGCAGATCCCTCCTCTTCTCCTGGCTCCTGGCCAAGCTCTGGCCCCTGCCTGCTGGGCCCTCCCTTTCACAGTGAAGTGTTCTTATTCATCACCTTCGGGTCCTTCTTTTTAAGTGTGGGTGCGTGGGGCGGGGCGGCCCTGCAGGAGGCAGGTTGGCAGAAGCCTCTTCCTGACAGAGGCCGGCTGAATCGGGAGCTGTAGGGAGGGGGCAGGCCTGGCAGGTGGGCAGGAGGAACCCTCCCTCCCTGCGCTTGATCTGGACCCTTCCTAGCCTTTGTTCACATTCTGGTATCTTCCATGAGGCTAGAGGCCTGGGGCCTGGGCCAAGGCAAGGGTGGGGCAGAGCCTGGTGGACAGAGATGGCCCTCAGCGCCCTAGGAGAAGATCAGACTTCAGAAATTCTTCCCATAGAAAGAATGCTTCAAGATCAAATAAAAAAGATAGACATCCCAGGAGAAAAGCTGGCAGAGAATAGGAATTAAAAAAAAACAAACACACACACACACACACACACACACACACAAACACAAAAAATAAAATAAAGTAAAACAAAAATAAAGAAAAAACAAACCCACAAATAACCAACAAACACGTGAAAAGATGTTTTAATTACTCAGAACTAAAAACCAAACCGGTTTGGCTCAGTGGATAGAGCGTCGGCCTGCGGACTGAAAGGTCCTGGGTTCGATTCTGATCAAGGGCATGTACCTTGGTTTTGGGCACATCCCAGTGGGAGGTGTACAGGAGGCAGTTGATCGATGTTTCTCTCTCATTGATGTTTCTAACTCTCTATCTCTCTCCCTTCCTCTCTAAAAAATCGATAAAATATAAAACAAAACAAAACAAAACAAAAGGGCCTGAAGTGAATGCACTGCATGTCGGTGGAGAGAGGCCGAGGTGACCAGTTCTGGCCGGAGACACCCGGAGAGCAGGGACTGGGAGGATGCCGGCCGCATTAGTTGGGGCCGCTGTCCGTCAGCAGTAAACAACACCGAACACCTCCTTAAAGAGAAGCCTGCACACGTGGGTGTTGTAATGGCCTTTCTTACACTCTAGAGTAGGGGTGTCGAACTCAATCAGAGAAGGGGCCAAAATCTAAAATCCAGCCTAAATCGCGGGCCGAATGGTTTACTGAACAGTCATAAACTGTCATTGTGATGGAAACGCAGAGGAGTGCAGTGATGACAGCGGGGTGCGGGCCACATTGCAAGGCCTGGCGGGACGGATTTGGCCCGCGGGCCTTGTGTTTGACACATGTGCTCTAGAGCAAGCATGTCAAACTCGAGGCTGGTGGGCCGCATGCCTTGCAAATAAACAAGGCACGTGGCCCGCGAGTTTGACATGCTTGCCCTAGAACAAAAACGTACGGAGGTTCTGATGAAGAAGTTGCTCAGATGGAATCAGGGCGGTCATTGGCAGGAAGCACAGTGAAGACTTTTAGGAATGGACTCTGTTGAGGACAAATTATCCAGGGAGCTTGTGTTCAGTAACCCAAACATCAAAGGAGCACGTGGCTGTGATGTTGGACTCCGAGAACTGCTCTGCCTGTGAGACCCAGAGCCCGTGGGAACCCTGGGCATGCTGAGGGCAGTCCTGTGGCTGTCACGTGCTTATGGTTTATAACGCGTGGTGCCTCCTGAGGAAAACAAAGTGATGCATCTTGAGAACGAGGAAAACAAAGCAAAACATTCTCAGGTGGAAGGGCAGGGGCTCCCACTTCTTTATTGTAGAGAAATCCTTCCGACGTCTAACTTCCTGGAACCCCTAATCCTTCCCGCTTCCTCATAGAGTACTGATGACTCTATTCAATTTTCCTTCCTTTAAAAACCGTCCTTCTTTCCCCACCCAAAGATCACCACTGGCCTGATTTATTAACAGGAAATAGAGGGCTGCTGACAACTGTTAAAGAACATTATGCCCTGGCTGGCGTGGCTCAGTGGATTTAGCGTTGGCCTGCAAACTGAAGGGTCATGGGTTCGATTCCGGCCAGGGGCACGTGCCTGGGTTGCAGGCTCGAACCCCAGTAAGGGGGTGTGCAGGAGGCAGATAATCAATGATTCTCTCTCATCATTGATGTTTCTATATCTCCCCTTCTCCCTTGCTCTCCAAAATCAATAAAGAAATATATTTATATATATATATATATATATAAAAGAACTTTACAATCTTCCCAGAATAAAGTAAAGCAACCCAATGCTTTGGTGCAGGAGGGGCCTCCTAGTGGCCCCCCACCGTGGCAGGGACCCCCTCCTCTCATAGGTGTCTTGGGCTAGTCGCAGGGCTCCAGGGTCTTAACACGGACACTATTTTTAAAAGTTGATTGATTGATTAATTTGAGAGAGAGGAAGGCGGGGGAGAGAGACACTAGCCGTGCTTTGTTGTTCCACTTATTTCTGCATTCACTGGTTGATTCTTGTCTGTGCACAGACTAGGGATCGAACTCACAACCTCGATGAATGGGGATGACACTCATCAACTGAGCTACCTGGCCAGGGCTTCACACTGACACTCTACCTAGCATGCCCCCTCCATGCCCACCTATTCGGAGTTTAGGTAAGGACTGCCATGTGCATATGATACAATATCATGTTTTAGAACAATTGGTGATTCTTCCAACAGAGAAGTTGTGAGGAGGGCAGATAAGGCTTCCTGGCAGGGTGCCTGATCCATAAATGGCAGCTGTTCCCAGATCTTCCCAGAGCAGCTTCCGAAGTGTCACCTCCTCAGAGAGGCCTTCCCAGACCACCTTTCTAGGTGGCACCCCCACACCTGCCAATCTATCCCCTCATTGTTTTATTATCTTAATGAACACCGCTCTCTGAAACCATGCTCTTTATTTCCTGTTCTCTCTCCAGCACGAGAACATAACCTCTGCGGGGCAGAGCCCTCGATGACCTTGTTATACTGATGTATCGCCATCACACACAGGGGCTCCATATATCTTATCCTTTTAAAATCAACTTTATTCAAGCATTATTTACATACAACAAAATGCATCATTCATATGTAGGTTGAGTGTTGACTCCTGTATTATGACCATTACTCCCCTCAAGGCATAGACCATTTCCATCTTCCCCTAAAGCTCCCTTCTGATTTTTTTTTGCAATCACTTCCCCTGCACCCCATTCCTAGAGAATTCAACTGGATGACTCTTGGGTTGCAGCCTAGAGGGTCTGAGTATCAGCAGCCAAGGAAGGCCCGTGATCTGGGAACCGCGGTGGGTAGTAACCCCTCTGTCCACCGGGGCAAGTCCCAAGGTGGGGGTTGAAACACATTCCTCCGGTACCCGCGACCCACCCAACCCAGCCCCTCCAGGCCTGGCGCCCTCAGTCCATGCCTGCGGGCCCCTGGGTTTCGAATCCGAGTCTTAGGAAAGAGCTATTATTGTTTCCATTCCTCCCTGGGCCGGTCCCACGGGCCACCACCTCCCCAGGGCAGGACCCGTATGCCGAGCCCAAGGAATGTGCCCCCGCCGCCGGGACCAAGAAGGGCTTTGAGCGCCCGCCCCTCCGCTCCCCGGCGGGCCGTGCAGGACGGGCGGGCACACCCGCCCGGGGTCTGACCCAGGCGGGGACTTCCCGGGTTCGGGCCGCGGCGGGCGAGGCTGGGGCCGGAGGGCAGGGTGCGGGGAAGAGGGGGCGCCCCCTCCCAGCCCCCCAGTTGTCCCCCCCGCCCCACCCCGTCCTCCTCGGCGGGGCTGCCTCCCGCTCGGGGCAGGGAGGGGGTGGCACCAGGGGACCCCCAGCCCCGTCTCCGTCCCCGGTGAGGCCGGGTCCCGCGCGCCCTCCGCGCCTCTCCGGTCCCCGTCCCCGATCAGCCCTTTGTCTCCGCCCGCCCGTCCGGGGCCGAGGAGGGCGGGGCGGGGCGGGCCGGGGCGGCGCCTGGCGGGGCGGGGCGGGCGGGGCGGGCGGCGGGCCGGGCCGGGCTGGGCTGTCCCCGGCGACGCGGCGGAGCGGAGGGAGCGCGGGCAGAGCGGGGGCCGCGGCGGAGCGGGGCGCGGGGAGCGGGGAGCGGCGGGTCCGGGAGCAGCGGGAGCGGCAGCGGCGGCGGCAGCGGCTCATGGCGCCCGCGGCGTCCGCCTGAGCAGCGCGGGCGGCGGCGGCGGCGGCCGGGACCTTCGCGATGGGGGACGTGCTGTCCACGCACCTGGACGACGCGCGGCGCCAGCACATCGCAGGTGAGTCCGGCCCCGGGTCCGCCCGGGTCCCCCCGGGTTCCCCCGGGTTCCCCCGGGTCCCTGGCCGCGCCCCGCACCGGCCACCCACCGCGCGGGCTGGGGTCCGGAGGGCCGGGCCCGGGGAGGGCGGCCGTGGCTGGGACCGAGGCCCTCGTCCAAGCGGGTCTCCCCCACGTCTGGGTGCCCCTCCCCAACCTCTTTGGAGCTCCTCCTTCTCCCCCCGAGAGGACTGGACCCCTCTCCCCGCTAAGGGGACCCCCTTGGAGCCGGTCCCGTCGGATCCCCCAGAACACCACCCCAATGGAGCAATGGGGGTGTGTGTCCTATTTCCTCCCCCCAGCCCCCACCTCGGATCTCCCGCCCGGATCACCCCAGGCCGCTCTGTCCCAGTCCCAGCTCCCCGGCCCGGCCCGGCCCGGCCCCAGGACACGTGGCTGAGACTCCCAGGGTTGAGCCCATAGATGCCGGGACTGAGCCTGGGCAGGGGGCTGGGAATCGTTGGGGTGCGCAGGAGGGGCGCGTCAGAGCCCCATCCTGTGGCTCGGGCAGCAGGGTGCTCCTGCTGTTCCCTGGGGGAAGCCTGTGATTGTAGCAGAGTCTGGGGTTCCTCCTCCCCAGCCCCAGAGAATGGAGGGAGGGGCACCTGGGAACCTCAGTTCTGGGGCGCACCTCCCCGCCGGTGAGGCTGCCTGGTGGAACCCCGGGGTTGGTTCCCACGTGAGTTCTCAGGCAGGCCTCTCAGGGTCCTGGCTCCTCGGTTTTCTCCTCTTGGAAATGGGATGAATGGTTTCTTCCTTACTTCTGAGTTGTTGAGAGACTTAAGTGGGGTAACTTAGGTACCTTGCTTGGCACAGGGCCTGGCGCCCGTGCACAGGGTGCGGGTCCCTGGGGGTGCGGGGCAGCCATGGAAAGGGGAGACCATTCCTCCCCCCAGTATTTGCCTCTCCCTGTCCGTCATGCCCGGAGCACTGAGTCTTTGCCCCGCAGAGAAGTTCCAACCACTGTGTTCTGCCCGCAGAACAGGGACCGGGTGGCCCTTCACTCGGGGTCCCACCCCCTTCCGGGCTCAAAGCAGGGGCCGGGGAAGGCTTGTCCGGTGACTGTGGTCCTGGGCCCCCGCCTAAGCTCCCCCTTTGTGCCGGAATCTGGGGCTGGGCCTGAGAGGAGGGTGATGTCGGAGTGAGTCAGATCCCTCTGCAGCCCGGGACCAGCAGGGGGTTAAGTCCTGGAACTCTGCTTGGAGGACAGGACTCGGGAGGGGGAGGCGGGCGGAGCCTTCCGGTCCCCTCCCTGGCGGCGGCCGCCTCCTGGGGCTCTGCAACAGGCCGTCCATTCACGACCTCCTGTGGGGGCCCCTCGCCCGGCTCGGGTGGGTGTGCCTCGCTTTCTCCAGTGGGGTTTTTCCTCTCCCACGCCCGCCCCGGCCCTCCCCTCCTCCCACCTCCCGCCCGCCCCCCTGCCGGGCCGGGGAGGAGGCGGAGACCACAGAAGGTGAAGTGTCCCGGGCGGACAGGGTTGGTTTGTTTTGTGGAGACCAGGCTGGGTGGCAGGGGGCTGTGCCCACTCAGGGCCGGCCGGCCTCCCTCTTCCCAGCACTCCAGGGCTATTAATAACCCCCTTAGATGCCTCGGATTCCCGGTCGGAGCTCACCTGGAGGGGCTCCTGGGGGGGGGGGCGGTTGGACGGGAGGAAGCCGGCAGGCCTCCGGCCCGTCCCAGGGAAGTGCTGGGCCTTGGAGACCTGCGCTGGAGGGGAATGAGGGCATGCCTGCGCCACCCCCAGCGATCCCGCACCTCCTCCCTCCACCCAGAGAGCAGGGGGCACGCTCATGCCAGCCAATTAACATTCCAGTGCCCTCCCTACCTGGGCCTGTTCCCCGCCCAGGAGAGCTGGGGCCGCCCCCGTAGGAACGTCAGGGTTCGGAACACCCCTGCCCACAGCGCCCCCTCCGAGCTCCCTCCGAGGCCTGCTGGGGTTCTGTGGCTTGGCTGGCCCGCCCCAGGTGAGCGAGCAGGTGAGCAGGTGAATGCCAGCGGGCAAGTCCTGGCAGGGGTCAGGCGCGCTCCTGCCCACGGTGCTGTTTTGCTGTTTTGCTGTCACAGGCCCTTTCATCCTGGGATTTCAAAGCCTCTGGCAGGCAGGGGCTTGCTTGTTCTCTCACCGGCCCCGTGGGGCTGGGGCGGACGATTTCCTCCTGCCTTCCTGAGGGAGTCTGCGTGGAGGACACAGCCCCGGCCCCGGAGCCGGAGGCCTGCGGCACCTGGGCAGCCACTCGCTCCGTCCGGGCCTCAGTTTCCCCAGTGGAGGACGGCGGAGGGGGCTACCCGATGGCTGAAGTCCCTCCCAGCTCAGAGACGAACAGTCCTGAATCTTCCCCACAAGTCGCCTCCAGGCTTGAGCCAGCCCAGGGTCCTCACACGGGCTCCACTGGCGTGTTAGCTGGCCGGACCTTGGCCCAGCCTCTTAATCTCCATGCCCTTATCTGTAAAGTGGACTCAGAGTCCCTTCCTATGAAGTCCTATTGATTTAACGAGATAAGCAAGGTGAGACGTGCAGCCCGGTGGCTGAGGCGTCGCACGTGCTCACCAACACCTCTGATGGAGGCGGTCTCCCCGGCGCTGGTTCTCTGGTGGGCAAGGCGGGGGCAGGTGTGTGGAGCCGGAAGGGGGCAGTGGGAGCTGTGGGTCAGGCCCCATTTCTCTGAGGGCTGTGCCGTCCCGGGGTCAGGGTCTCTGGACTCATGAATTCCCCGGGGTTTTCAGAAACCCTGACGTCTGGGCTCCTTCCATGCTGGCCCGGGTGTGAGATGACGGGTTATCTGGAGCGGGAGGGCGGTGTGGGGACCCTACAGGAACCAGGAGGTGAAGGGTGGGGTTAGGCCCAGAGGACAGGCCTGGGACAAGAGCATAGAGGTGCTGGGTGGCCCCGGTCAGAGCCGTACTGGGGATTCTTTGCGTGTGGCCTCAGCCACATAAACCTGCATGGAGCAGGTGAGGGAGTGAGCTCACCGTTGCTCAAGATGTGCAAGTAGGGGCCGGTGCTGCGCCTTTAGCCGGAAGCCAGGCCTTGCCTGGAGGGGCCTCTGCCTCTCGTACAGCCTTGAAGGACCCTCCCTGGCTCTAGAAACTCTGTTGACCAGGATGAGAAGCGGGGGGCTGAGGAACCCCCTACACACACATACTCCCCTGGGAGGGCTGTGAGGGAGTCTGCGCGCACCTGTGCCCCTCCCTCCCGCCAGGATCACCTTTCCCCTGGCTCATTCTTTTTCGAAAGAGCAGCTTTATGGAAACATAACTCACCTGCCAAACAATTCACCCACTTCAAGTGCACAGGTCAGTGTGTGTGTGTGTGTGTGTGTGTGTATTCAGAGTTGTGCAACCATCACCACAATCAGTTTTCAAACATTCTCATCACCCTGAAAGAAACTCGACCCCATTAGTAGTCACACCCAGTTCCTCCAGTCCTTCCCACCTCTCTGCATCCACTAGGACAAGTGGTCAGCAAACTGTGGCTCGCGAGCCACACGCGGCTCTTGGGCCCCCTGAGTGTGGCCCATGCACAGAAGTCGGTTTTCGGCCTGGGCGAGTCTATTTTGAAGAAGGGGCGTTAGAACACTCCAGGGGCCAAGAGCCGCATGGGGCTCAGGCTTGCCCACCACTGCGCTAGGAACACTGTGAAGTCGCAGAGGCATCGAACACGCGGTGTGGGAGTGTGAGGCAGGAAGCTCAACGCTCGCTCCCTCCCTCCCTACTTCTCCCTCCGATCCGCTCCCAGGAGAAGTCACTCCAGTGTGGCGTGCGCCGGCTGCGGCCTGTGGACGCACGCAGTCAGCTCTGTTTATGAGAAGAGTCCCATTATGTGTTGCTGTGGTTTGATTTTTCGCTCAGTGTACTGTGAGCATCTCTCCCCGTCAGGACACACACGTCTGCCTCTTCCTCTGGGTGTCTCTCGGGGCAGGTGGGGTGTGTTACCATCCTCTATACCGGACATTGGTTGTGTCCAGTGTGTGGCTGGTCATCAGAGGCTGCCCGAACCCTCACCCCGCACCCCAGCCTGCCTCCGGTCACAGAGGCCTCCGGATGGAGCCCCGAAAAGGCTGTTGCCAGGGGACACCCCTTCCGGCCGGTACAGGTGTCTTGTTTGCTTATTGAGCGACACAATGAACGCCCTTTCCCAATGCAGTTTGAAAAACTCACCTGTCCACTCTAGGAAGTGGCTGCAGGTCCCAGAAGCGAAGGGACGGAGGTGTCTGCTTTGGACGCCCCCTGCCCACGTGGGCGGCTGCCCGGGCTCTGCAGAGAGACCCGGCGGCCGGAAGCAGTGCCCGGCTCCACCTGGGCTGCGGCCCTTCGCCACGGCCTGGGCCGGTCCCTGGGGTGAGACGTCTGGGGATTCTGCTCTGCTCTTGTGTCTCTTACATAATGTGCTTTTGTCGGGGTTGACCCTGCCCTCCCCTTTGTCCGGCCTCTACTCTGTCTTTTCTCACTGCTGAGGCCTCTGGCATAGCCTGCTAGGAGCTGCCTTCTCCTCGCCCCTCCACCCTTTCCACGTCACCCCTCCACCTGTCCCACTTCACCCCTCCACCCTTCCCGTATGCACCGCCAAAGAGACCTTTCTAGACCCAAATTGGGCCACGGCCCACCCTCCCTGCCTCTGAACAGTGAGGTTTAGACAAGAATAGGCATCACTTGCCGTCCTGTGATAACCGCTTTATTTATCTTTTTAATCTTCACCTGAGGACTGAGGATATTTTTTCCATTGATTTTTAGAGCGAGTGGAAGGGAGGAGGACTTGAACCTGAGACCCTCTGGTGGCAGGCAGACACATTAACCACTGAGCCACATGGGCCAGGGCCCCACGCTATTCTTTGGTGGCTCTCCCCCTGTGGTTTTATACATTGCCGAGGCCACGGCCCATTTTGTGTCTTGCTTCTCCCGCTGAACATATAGGTCATTGGAATCCCCAAAGGCTGCCTCTTGTACCCCGAGGCCACCCCTACAGCAAGGCCACCTTCCGAGCCTTCCCCCTAACGCTGGGCATGGCCATGCCTCCCAGGGACCAGACAGTTGGCTTCCAGGGGCAAACTGAGTCACTGTGTTTGCTTCCTCCTTTTCTGCTCTGCTCAGCTCTCCTGCTGAGGACAGACTCATCCTCTGGCCCTGCCCTCCCCTGGCAGCCTACACCGAACTGGGGGCTCCCGACACCTCTGAGCAGGGCAGAGGGCTCAGAGGGGCTGCCTGGGAGCGGGGACATGGATTGAGGACACTGACCTTTGCCGGTATGTGACCCCTTACTTGCTGCTTCCCCGGCTGGTTCCTTCAGGGACTCTGCTGGTATGTCTTGTGCCTGAGGATGGTGGCTGATGGAGGAGGGAGGGGCTGTATGAGTCTGTAAGATCAGTCACCCTTTAACTGAGCACTTACTATGTGCCAGGCCTTTGGTTGCCGTTTACCTCATGGATCCTCACCCTCTGCGCCCCTCCCCAACGTTTTACCGGTGGAGGCAGATCAAGCCAGTGGCAGGCCCAGGCCCAGGCCTGGGAGTCCGAGGCCTTAGCTGTTAAAACCATCTGGTTGGGCAGGGGGGCTTCATGGAAAAGGTCTTAACAGGAAGCAGGCACTGGGGAGCGGGGAGCTGGGGGTGTGTGTGTGCTGAGGATGGGGGGAGCCGAGAGGGAACAGAGCTGCGAGTGTCAGACGCTCCAGTAGGTTGCACAAGTCTATCCCTTCTGCCATTACTCATCCTGAGACTTAGTCCCTCCTCGCCGGTCCTGCTCTCCCTCACATCGCCCCCTCCTCCTCCGCGGGCGGGCGGAGCTCATGACTCACTTTGCCCTGGGTCTCCCTCGGGCAGCAGCATCCTGCGGGTTGCACGAATTCCTGAGCTGCTTTTCCCTTCCCCGCCCTGCCCCCTCCTCCAGGCCCTGCCTGGGAACCGAGGTTGCCGGCTAGTTCTAAGGAGTGATGAGGGCAGATGCCTGCCTCTGCCTCTGCCTCTGCCTCTGCCTCTGCCCTCATCTCCCCTCGCAGCGCTGGGGAGCCAGGGTGCCCCCTCCCGCAGAATCTCAGGCTCTGAGTCAGGAAGGCTGCCGTCCTCTGATCTCACAGATTTTAAAACTGGAAGAGCAGGAAGTGCCTACCTCTCCAGCGCACCTCGTTCCGCCCGCTGGGAGCTGCCCACCTTCGGAGACACACTGCCCCTGGCCCACTGCCCGCTGACACAGTGGATGGTGAGGGAGCGGAGACGTGCGGGGCAAGGCTCTGCTGTCAGACTGCTTGGGTTCGAGACCCAGCTCTGCCACTAGATTAAGGTGACCAGATGTCCTGCTTTTGGCGGGACAGTCCCGATTTCTAACAATTTGTCCCGCGTCCGGCGGAGTTTTAAAACAACCCCGATTTTTCCAAAAAATCGTAGGATGCGGGACAAATTGTTAAAAACCGGGACTGTCCCGCCAAAAGCGGGATGTCTGGTCACCTTACACTAGATGGACCTGTGTTTTGGGACAAGTGGGTCCGCTTCGCTGAGCCTCCGCGTCCTCTGTGAGAGGGTGGCAGGATCAAGAGCTGAACGGGGAAGCCCGGGGCTGGTGAGTGGTGAGAACAGTGGGTGGTAGCTGTTCTGACTGGCACTTCACTGAGGGCGCTGTGCCAGGTCTGTTCTGGGGCCTCGGGCACCCCCAACCCCTTTCCACGTGCCCTGGAGGTTGGCATGCCCCAGTTTGAGGAGCACCAGCCCGCGGCTCCGGACACCTCAGCCGTCAGCGGGTACCTGGAGGACAGCGCCCCAGGGGCCCTGGTTACATCATCCACATCATCCACACTGTGCCCCGCGCCGGACAGGGCACAGGACAGATGAGTGACAGACAGATGGGAACACCCCCCCTTGCCTGGCCGCGTGTGCAGAACTAGGCTTCGGGGCCTCCAGCCTGGTCCTGCCAACTCTGGACCAACCGCTGTGCCTCTCTCTGTCCTTTCTGTGCACCTGTGACCCGAAGACCAGTGTCTGCTCCTGGGAATTCTCTGCCCCTGAGAGCCCTTTCCTCAGGGACCCGGGATGCCCTCCACAGGCAGCCGGGCGGGCGTGGGTGTGAGTTGAGGAGTGGGTTGAGTGAGTTGAGGTCTGGTCCCAGACACACTTGGTCCTTCTTTTATTCATTCGATCAATAGTTAGCACCTTTGTGTGCCAGGCTCTGTGCCAGGCACCAGGGCATGCATGGCCCCTGCCCTTCTTAGGGGTCAGACCTCCTCGGAAGGTGTGAGGGGGCAGGTTGTGGCCTAGTGGGTGAGGGAGGGAGAGGGTGAAGTGGAGGGAGCCACAGTGGACCTGGGGGAGGAGGGGACTTTTTCCTGAAGGTCACGGGGAGGCCTCAGAGGTATTTCCAGAGGAAGTGGCACAGGCAGGTGGGCTGTGCGTGAGCGGAGAGGAGAGGAGGACCCGGTGGTGCGCGGGGACCTGGGCCAGTATGGATGGGGGTGGGGCACAACCAGGGGCAGTGGATGGGGGAGATGGAACAAGCAGGCCTCCGTGATGAGATGTGTGAGGCTGGGGAGATCAGTGTGAGGCTGGGAGATCAGTGTCTCTCTTCTCGGCCCTGTGGGGTTGGTTTATCAGGGCCGCCAGTGGTCCTCCTCTGCTCGCATTCCTCCTGGGACAGGAGGCTCATTCCCTCCCGGGGCAGCTCGGAGTGTGTGAGAGCCTCCTTCCCTTCCCCGGGCAGAGTGGGAGGAGGGCGAGGCCTGGGCTCTGAGGACCTAGTATTGAGATCTTGCCCCAACTACCCTGCTATTTGACAGGGCCTTTCCCCTTCCTGGGCCTTGGTTTGCTCACCTGTAAAGTGGGCACAAGGCAGTCCAGACCTGCCAGGTTGTAGGGATCAATGAGAGGATGTGGGTGGAGCTCTTTGGGCTTCGGAAGGCGTGGACTCCCGTCATCATTAGCTATTACTGTTGTGCAGAGTCCAGGATAGGGCTGGCCGGGGAGCCCCTCCCCCCAGGGAGGTCAAAGTGCAGGGCTTGGGCCAGGGCTGGGTGCAGGGTCCACGTGCAGGGGCGGGGGCTCCCGTGGGCAACGGGGCATCCGGGAGGGGCAGAGGAGAATGAACCGTGGTTTGCAAAGCGTGCACCCCACTTGCCCACCCACACCCACACCTCTGTGGCCAGGCCAACCACAGCGGCTGCCCTTCCTCGGCACACCCCTCGCAGCACAGAGCTGTTGGTGCCCCGCCATGTTTGTTAAGCCGGAATCTTCTAGAAGAGGAGTCCCTGAAGCCGGACACTGCTCATCCCCTGCTTCCCGCCACCTTCCAGGAGCCATATGGGTGCAGGCTGGAGGTGAAGAGTCCCAGGGCTGGTGCCAGGTGACCTTTGGCACGCCCTTCTTCCTCCCTGGCCTCACCTTGCCTTTCTGCACAATGGGCACAGGCAATGGGCACAGGACCCTCTCGAGTGCCCTCCTAGCTCCGGCTTCTTGGGAGCCGGTGGATCTCAGGCTGCGCTGAAGGCACGGCGCGGGTGCCCAGGAAACAGTCACGGTGTGATGCCAGCTGGCTGGGGAAGGCAGAGCCGGCCCGCAGGCCTGAGCAGGGTGGTGGGGCGGCGCCTCAGGACTGAGCTCCGTGGTGGTTATGACGCGGTGGTGTGAGCACATGGGACGCAGGCCAGCCAGCCAGCTCCATCGGGCCGGGCGCAGTGTGGTTTGGTTACCGAGATAGCGGGTCTTTATGTTTTGCGACGTGTACACATTGGCGTTCAACACGTGGTCAGCCCGGCTCAGAGGCAGCGTGTCTGACCTTGACGGGGAGGGAGGTGGCGGACTCCTGCCACCGAGGAGCCCCGTGGCCTGCTATGGAGGCCTGTCCTCTGGGCCTCGGCGGCAGTGAGATGGGAAGGTGACCTGCCCTGCCGTGTGGGTGCTGGGAGGCGGTTGTCCCCGCTGCCGGGAAGTGGAATTCCAGTGCGCGGCTCTGGGAGGAGCTGGCCTCAGGGACTTCGGGGTGATGGGCACTCCAGAGGGGAGGGAGCTGACCGTCGCACTTCCGTCTCACGTTTTGTTTTGGGGGAATATTTTGGGGGGAGGGGCGTGGAGGAGGGAGAAAAGGAACAGAACTTAAGGTTTGGGAGCCGCAGCGGCCAGGAAGGTTTGCGGGGTCTGCTCCGGCCCCCGCTTGCCTGGCCCAGTTTGGAACCGGTCTGATGGGTACGTCTAGCCCAGACCCTGCTTCCTTCTCGCCGGGAAGGACCCTTTGCCGTCACCTGACCACCCTCCCCCCATTCTGTAACGGAGGAAACCGAGGCTCAGGAGAGAAGGGGAGGCACCCAGGGCCTCGGGGGCTGCAGAAGGGTCGGAACCCGCTGCCAGCGTGAAGCCCTTCCTGTTCCTGGGTCCCCCGCGCCCCCAGGGCGGCCCCAGACAGCAGAGGCGGCCGGGAGGAGTGAGCCGGGGTGGGGCGGTGAGGGGTGTAATTTGGAGCCGAGTAAACAGCCCTCCGTGCGGGAGAGAAGGGCTCTGTGCTGCCTCACAGACAGGCCAGTGTCTGAGGACACGGCCAGGCCTGTCCGCCGCTGCCACTGCCCGCGAGGTGTCCTGGCAGATTCAGAAGAGCCAGAGCTCCGCTCCCCCCCACCCCCACCCCCATCTAATGCTTCCAGGAAGGGGGAGGGGGGCGCCCGACCCCCTGGGGTGGCCACTGCTCACCCCTCCAGGCTCAGCCAGCTCCCTGGGCCTCCGCCCCGTCTCTGAGACGGGAGTGATCTGTCTCTCAAGGAGGGGGTGGCGGGGTGAGGGGGTTTGGGGGGAGCGAGTGGTCGAACACTGGAGCCCTTTCTCTCAGCCGGGTCCTCAGACTCTTCACTTCTTTGTGGCCCGAGGCGGCAGCTCCCTGCGCAGCGGGGTGACTTTCTCAGTGACCTGAGCCTGGGCCAGCTCCTGGGAGACCGGCCTCCGTCCACGCCGGGCGGGCGGGAGCAGGCCCAGCTCAGCTTTCCTGTTTTCCTGTCCAGGTCGAGGCAGAATCTGAGAGGAGCGGCTTCTGGGCCTGCCCCACAGCTGGGGGCTGGGCTGCCTGTCTGGTTGTGAGCCCCCTCCCTGCCCTGTCCCCCCTGGCAGAGCCGCCCCCCTCCTTCCTCCCGGGAAGGCCGGGCCGGCAAACTTCCTGTGTGATTAGGGGCAGAGCCCTGGCCCCGCTCCCTCCCGCCCCCTGTGGCTCTGAGATCTGGCTCTGACTGGGAGCTCTGTCCCGCCTCCGCTCCGGGCCTCAGTTTCCCGGCTCAGGGAAGGGGCTGGATGACTGGAAAGCCCGCTGGGTGAAGTCCCAGACCCCGGCCGGCCTGCAGGACCCACGGGCTAGCCCTTACAGCCAAGGGCACGCCTCCCTGGGCCCCACCGCCGTCTGGCTCTGGTGTGGCTGTGGTTCTAATTCTCCTCTAAGATACGACGCCATGAGCGCTCCGTCAGTGTGGCCAGTGTGGCATCGGGGGCAGAGCCACTCTGGCAGCCCGGTCCCTTTGGTCCCACTCCTTAGTGTCACCGGCTGCAGATGGGAATGGTGACACTTCACCGGGCTGTACAGTTTGCAGGGCCTGCTGGGTGTTTATCAGTTACACGTATGTGTATCTGACCCAGCGGCTGGGCACGGTGAATGCCCAGCGATCGGTATAATTAACACCCACTGGCTCCAGAGCAGTGAGTGAGCGAGTCAGTGGCCTGGCCAGGCTTACATCCTCACAGCAGGTAGGGACCCGGGGCTGTTTGCACGCAGGGCCTGGTGGTTGCAGAGTGTGGGCTGGGGGTTCAGAGGGGCGGGAGCGGAGCCCTGGCTGCTCTGACTTCCCGTCTCCCTTCGGGAAGGAGTGGTCTGGGCCCCGTGGTGCCCAAGGACGCCCAGACCGCGCCAGCCCGCCCCGAGACCGCAGGCACGGAGCTCAGGTGGCCAACAGGACTTCCTTCCTCCAGGCCTGTGTGCCTCTCTGTCTGGCTTTGAGCCCTTTGTTCTTGTCCTGGAGCCCTGAGGGGAGGCCCAGGCGGGGGGGGGGGGGGGGGGGGGGGGGGGGGGGGGAAGGAAGGGCCCTGGGGCCTGGTTCCTGGTCCCTCTGCAGCTCCAGGGCCTACAGGACTGACGCCTGGTGTGACGGGCAGGAGACGCTCACTGACTCACTGTCACCGAGGCACGAGTTTGACACCCAAATCCAGCTCCGGGCGCTGTCTGTAGAGCTCCAGGAGAGATGCGAGCAGCGGTGACCAGCCGGTCACTAAGGAAGTTGTTATCAAAGGGCAAGCCTTTGTGACAAATGCCCCCCTCTGGAGCGCTCACACTTGTGGGCCCGCGCAGAGCCCGGCGGTGGTCACAGCACTGCCTGCGGTCGGCTCTCCTGTCCCAGAGGAGGGGACAGGCTCCTGGTGGCCAAGGGACTGGGCCGGGGTCCTCAGAGTGGGCGGGAGAGCCAGCCCCAGTGCCTTCCTGCTTGGCACTCATTCCTTGTCAGGTAAAGGGCCTGTCTGGCCCCGTGCAGGGCCCGGGCTGTCAGTCACTCCTGGGCTTTAGGACGGCGAACACGGGCTCTGGGACTGCAGAGCTGGGTTGCCGGTTTGGGGGGCAGGGCTTTGTCGTCCCTGAAATCCTTTCTTTGTGCTTCCTGAGGCAGAACTAGGGTCCAGAGGTCCCTCGAACGCTGCAGAAATGACGCTGAGGAGGGTGGTCTGGCCGGCCCGCCGGCAGGAGCAGCACCGGAAAGGGGTCTCAGAGCCCTGTTTAAGCCCCTGCCATGCCACACCCAGAACGTACCCAGCGTGGCCGAGGGGTTACGTTACAGCTAGAAGAAAAAAAAAGGATGACCATCCGTAGGTCATGTTCAATGGCATCACATGTGGCCTGTAGGTGAAGGCGGAGTTCTGTTTGGCTGCAAATGTGTATGTCTGTACAGATGCAGGGAAAAATGCAGAAGGAAACTCATCGAAATACCAATAGACATATTTTCAGGGTGGTAGGATAATGGATTGTTTGTTTTTCTTCGTTCTCCCTTGATTTCTTTTTCACGATCAATATACAGTATTAAAAACTTAAAACTAGCCCTATTGACTGTATTTTGGGGAGAATTTTGACTCTTTTTCTGACTCCAGGATCTAAGCCACTCTGGCCTATGGGAACCCCAATGGGGTTGCAAAGGGCAGGCTTGGGAAAGAGGTAGAAAGCAGGGAAGATTCTGGAAAGAGGGGTGTTTGCGTTAGGTCTTGCAGGACAGGATGGATTTTGGCCATCACAGTCGGGGTACAAGCAGGTAGAGGGAGTGGCTTAGTGCAGACAGGGGCCTGTCCTTGGGAGAGGGGAGCGGGGGGCTGTGGCTAGAGAGAGGGGGGCAGGAGCTCTGCCTGGGGTGGCCATGAGTGCCAGGCAGAGGTGCCAGGGAGCGGGCAGAGGGACCAGGGAGCGGGCAACCTTTCTCGTCAGCGCTCACTGGCGGGGCTCTGAAAGGGGGTTTACCTGCGCTGCTGAGAGAAAGAACAGCAGCCGCATCCCTCAGTGCCCTGCCCCGGAGGGAGGCACCTGGCTGCGGGTGGATGAGACTGTGGGCGGATTCCACAGTGTGGAGCCTCTCGCTGTGCCAGGCATTAAGGTTGGGGTGTGTGGGTTCTCGTTCAGCTGGGAGAGTCTTCGGCCCATCAGTCCGCCACCCGGGTACCCTGCTCACCGCTCCGGCCAGAACGTGGCCCCAGCCCCAGGGGAGTGTGTGGCCACGGAGGGTGTGAGCGGCCGGAGGCTGGGCTGGCAGTCTGTGCTGGGCGGTGCTCAGGGCCTCCCCGCGGCCTGTCCTCACTGTGACCTCAGGTCTTCCCGTCAGCATGCGGGGCTGCCGTAGCGTGAGCTCTCTGAGCCAGTGCCGCGCGCCTGGCGCCCGCAGAGCGGAGAGCCCGGGCGCAGGGCTCCCTCCTGAAGGCGCCCCGCGGCCTGGGCCCTGGTGACAGGGCGTGTGAGGCCGGTCTCTCTCAGTGAGCTCCTACCTCCCTCTCGGACCCTCAGTGGCTCCCACGGGCCAGCGCCCGCCAAAGGCCGGCCCTCCGTTCCTGGAGTTTGAGCTTTCAACGCGGAGCTTCCTCGGAACTCTCCTTGTTGTTACACAAATGATATCTAACGACCAAAATAAAATAAAGATAAACAAAATAAAGGTAATAGGAAGAGCCCTGACCGGTTTGGCTCAGTGGATAGAGCGTCGGTCTGCGGACTGAAGAGTCCCAGGTTCGATTCCGGTCAAGGGCACGTACCTTGGTTGTGGGCACATCCCCAGTGGGCGTTGTGCAAGAGGCAGCTGATCGATCTCTCTCTCATCGATGCTTCTAACTCTATCCCTCTCCTTTCCTCTCTGTAAAAAAAATAAGTAAATAAATAATCAATAATTAAAAAAAGATAACAGGAAGAAGGTGAACATTGCCAATAATCCTGCCACCCAGAAGGAATGACGTTCGGGCATTTTCCTGATGCAGAGTCAGCATTGGGGGTGGGCACCCACATAGGTGCTGGCCCCCTGCAGGGTGTTGATCGGCCGCAGAATGTTCCATTATGTCCCAGTGGTAGGCACCGCAGCTTGCTCAGCCAGCCCTCTCTCGCTGGGCACTTGAGCTGTTTGTGTTCTCCCTGCGGTGAACAGAGCTCTGTGGCTCACCCCATCCTTCCTACGGTTGGGAGCTTGCTCAATGCCCGCTCGTGTGTGGGGCTGCAGGTGCCGGTAGCCATTGTCCTCGCCCTCCCAAGGACCCCGCACCGGGAGGACACACCCGCACGGCACTCCGGTCCAGGTTGGAGGGGGCGGAATACAGGCACCTGGGAGCCGCAGTCACTCAGACTTGGAGGTCGGGGGAGGCTGTGGGAGGACTGGGTGTCTAGGCTACAGGGTGAAGGAGGACAGGGTCATGGGCAGAGGGGCAGCTCTGCAAAGCCCAGAGCCCAGGTATTGGGGGACCAGGATTTCCCAGAAATCGGAGGCTTTGCCGGGGTTCTTGTTGGCCGGGGCGGCGGCTTCCCTGTGTGCACAGCACTTCGGTCGTTGTTTCTTGGTGTCCACACACCGGTCCCTCTGTGGGGGCCAAGGAAGCAGGGTGATGTGCCAGCCCCCCCGCCCGTGAGAGCCGGCAGACCAGGCCTCTGCCTCTCGGCGTGGTTCCCCCGCCCCCACCCTCACCCCCTGTGCCCGCCCGGAGCGGGCAGAAGAGGCTCAGTGCAGGGCCTGCTCGGCTCCGGTTTCTAGGCTCTGCAGGTGCTGTATCGTCTGACAGAATCTGCTGGAAGAGGAAAGTGAGGATCCGAGCTTAGGTGACAGCTCGGCTTGTGTGATGGGGTGGTGACCTTTTCCGCCGCTGATGTGTGTGACCTTGAGCTCACTGGCTAGCTCCAGATCCGGCCCCCGCTGTGCAGGAAGCACCTCCTGGGATTGGAGAGGCCCTGGCCGGGGCTGCCCCTGCGGGCGGGCAAGGTCTGTTCCCAGGCCTAGCTGGCTCTTCTCTTCTCTTCTCTTCTCTTCTCTTCTCGTCTCGTCTCGTCTCGTCTCGTCTCGTCTCTTCTCGTCTCTTCTCTTCTCTCCCTTTCTAAATACATTTTTGTTGATTTCAGAAAAGAATGGAGAGGGAGAGATAGAAACATCAAGGATGAGAATCATCCACCGGCTGCCTCCTGCACGCCCCCTGCCTGTACCAGGGATGGAGTCTGCAACCCCCTGCCTGTGCCCTGACCAGGAATCACACCATGACCTCCTGGTTCATAGGTCGACACTCAACCCCTGAGCCACATCAGCCAGGCCTGGGCCGGCCTGTCTCCAAACCCCATCCCCCCACCCCCGTGCCTGGAGATGCCTGGTGGACCGAGCGGAGGCACTCTGGTGTAACCTCTCAGACAGGTGCTGCGTGCTGTGTGCTCCGAGCTGGGGATATAGCGTCAGTGAGACCGACAGGGTCCCTGCCCTCGTGGGGAAACAGACACTTGCCAGTTCATTAGTAAAGCAGAGTTGTGCTGATGCTAATGGAGGGTTCTGACCTGCACGGAGGGAGGGGGGTGACTGTCAGGGACAGGCGATCAGTGCCCAGGGTGACAGGTGGAACTCGGAGCGATTTGGTGGAGCCTGGCGGCGGCTCTCCGGGCCTGCTCATGTGGCCCTGTATGTGGGAGGGAACGCCGTCTGATGTCACGGTCTGAGGGGGTCAGGGCCTGCAGGGTCCGGTGCGAGGAAGTCAGCGGCTTCACCGGACGGAGGAGGAGACGTGAGGGCCTTGCCCAGGGTCACCGGGGCAGTCCGTGCCCAGTGCTCTCAGCCCCGCCCCACCGCCTAGCGTCTGCCCCTGGCACCTGCATTGCTTCCGGGGGAGATAATGAGCCTGTCCCCACACACCCGCAAGAGACACCCCACCTCCCCCGGGAAGCAGACTCGGAGCTCCGGCCTGGTGCTGAGTGCTGTTTTTCAGGGAGCACAGACAGGCAGGGGGCATGCGGGCACCGGAACCAGGAACGTGCGGCTGGCAGGGCCTCCGAGGGGGTTATGCTGGCACCTCCCCTCCTGGTCCCCGAGGAGACCTGCAGCTGGTGACCCAAGGGTGGGGCCGGGCCTACGTGCTCTGCCGGCTCAGAGGGCACCGTAGGAGTCCTGTTATTTGAATAAACTTTCCATCTTCCATCTGCATAAAGCCTCCCGGTGCTCTGGGTCCCTGGCATTCCAGCCCCAGATTGGATTTCACAAACACAGAGTGAATTTTCATATTGGCTCATCCGTCCTCCCTCCTCCTCCCCTTCCCCCTCTCCCTAGGCCTCTCCCTCCACCCCATTCTCCCCTCCCTGGCTTTGAAGAGGCAGGAACCCTCCCACCCCACTCCCACCTCACTTGCCTGCGGACCCAGGGAGCCAGCACTGCAGGCAGGGGTGTGTGTGGCCTGGACTGAGTGTCAGGAATGCCGACGTCAGAGGGCACTCGGCTAATGAGATGTGGGGGCTCGTCCTCCTGTTAGCCCTTCTCTGTTAGAACTGGGCCTCGGGGACTGGCACGTGTTCGTGACTGGCTCTCATTAGGACAGCAGCTGGTATTTACCCGGCTCTCACCACTGCCAGGCGGAGGGCCAAGCACTGCTCACCCTTTGTCTTCCTTACTCCTCACAGCAGCGCTTGGAGGCGTGTCCTCTTCTCCCCATTTTGTAGATGAAGAAACCGAGGCTTGGAAGTCACGGTCAGTAGCAGAGCCAGGTCTGCTGGTCCCCAAGTTTTTACCGTTTTTACTGTTAACCTCCCACCCGGGACAGGATCTTCGCTGCGGCCTCCTGCGGATTGGCCCTCCAGCCTCCGCTTGCACACCTCCGGTGATGGGGAGCTCGCTACCTCCCACCGGCCCACCCTGGGCATCTTCGGTGGAAAGCCCTCTCTTCGGTTTTTGTCTGTCTCTGTGGGTCACTTGAGAACAGGCTCCAGTTTGGCTTTCCCAGGGGATTGGCCAATTCCTTTTGTTTGTGGGGAAGAGCGGAGTCCTTCCTTCTTTTCCTTAGCAGCTCCGACCTGGTCCTCAGCCCCTCAAGGAATCGTTCATCGAATACTGAGCGAGATTGGTGTTGAAACCCTCGGGGGTCTTCATCGATCTGGATGTCTTAGTCCGTGCGATAAGAAAAAAAATAAAGGTATCACTACAAGGTAGCAAAAAGCAAGATGCACACGGTCCTGCCCTCGTGAAGTTCAGCGCACGTTTACCTCTGGCCTCCGCCTTGGCCTTGTCCGCCTGTGGGAAGTGGAGGCTCGGAGAGACAAGGAACCACCCACCTCCGACGCCATGGGGCAGATGGGGTTTGGTCACTGAGGTTTGGTGGCCCGCGGCGGCATGTGGCTTGTTGGGTGTTTGCTTTCAGGATCTTCACTTCTCTCGCCATTTTCCTGATCTTTCTGATTAGTTAACCTTCAGGATTGAAACCCACGCATGTAGCTGCTGTTCTGGTTCTTCTTTGCTGGCATGAAACACAGGTCAGCCGCCTCTGTGCCCGTCCTGATGGCAGCCGCCTCTGTGCCCGTCCTGACGGCAGCAGCCTCTGTGCCCGTCCTGATGGCAGCCGCCTCTGACCCTCCCTTTGATCCTCTCCCCGTGACTGCATCGGCCTGGGTGTGGCTTTGCCGTGTCGGCCTGGTGCGGGACACCAGCCTCCGAGCCGGCCTAAGACGTGCTCCCGAGAGCAGCAGTGGTGTCCTCCCGGCACGCACGGCGCTGGCACCGGGGAGCTGTGGGGGGCCGGTCCTGTCCTGGGCGGCGGACGCTGCGGGGGGGGCCTTGGCACCCCTTCCGTCACCCTCCCAGCCTGGTCTGTGCTCCCAGAGAGCAGGGACGCCTGGGTTCTAGGCTCCAGAACCAGCCGCCAAGTGTAGGCTGTGGGTGCGGGCGGCGAGGGCGGGGCGGAGGGAAGAGAGGGCTTTTGTTTCCCTGTTTGTGTCTGGATGGAGATGGACTGCTTCCCCGCAGGCGGCCTGGAGGTGCTGAGCAAAGCGCAGGCCCCGGGCGCCTGGGTCTTCTGTCTGCCTTGCTTCTGACGTTTCTCTGGGTCTGCACTCCAGCCACCCTCCATCCCCCCTCCTCAGGCCTCTGAGCTCCACTTCCCGCCAGACCCGGCTGCTGAGCTGAGCCGTGGTTAAATATTTGCCAGCTGAGGAGAGCTTTAAAAGTGGCTCAGTGAGAACTCCCGACCGGCTCCTCCCCACCGGCCACCTCGCCCCAAAGCTGCCTTCGTGATGGGGGGGCCGGCAGCCTCTGCCCTGCTGAGCCCCCGCCCGGGCCCACGCGCCTTCTGAGACGGGATGAGCTCCCGCCGCACGCTGTCCCCTCAGCATGTGCTTACTGAGCGCCCACCTGGGCCCGGCATGAGCCGGGTGCCAGGAGATGGTGGAGGGTCTGTCTCCGGGGCGGGGGGGGGGGGGGCGGGGGGCGAGGGAGGGAGGAGGAGGAGGATCAGACCAAAGGAGCCTTTCTCAGTGACACAGTGATTGCAGCTGGGAGGAGTGCCATGGGTGGTGGAGGCTGCGGAAGGAGGCGTGGGGATAGGACTTGGGGTGGGGGGTTCCCCGAGGAGGTGGCGTTTGAGCTTGGGGAGGAAGAGGTGACATTGGCGCCTGGCCAGATGGAGGGGGCGGGCTCTGGGAGAGCATTCTGGGCCTGAGACCCCAAGACCAGAGCCTGCTTTCCTCTCTGGGCACTGAATTCCCCCTGACTTCGTTCTCCCCATCCCCCCAGCCTCAGTCTCCCCACCTGTCCAATGGGGAGCTTGGACTTGACCTCAGCGGGCCCTTCTCAGGTCCAGTGGCCTGTGACCAGCCCCGGGGAGCTGCCCTCCGGTGGGGACTGTCCCAGTGAAGTCCAAGTGGACTGGGCAGGCCCCGGCGCTGGGATGGAGCAGGGAGCTGAGGCTTCCCCTGCCTGACGTCACTTCACCTCTGAGCCTCAGAGTCCCATTTCAGAGAGGGTTTAATGATACATCCGGGCGAGGGTTAAAGGAAAGAATGCTGGCTCTCATTGTTAACATGGGAAGCTGCCTTGTGCCTGGCATTGGGCTGTTACATGCATTAGCTCATGCCCCAGTTATTATTATAATTATATGCAAATGGGAATTGCAGAACATTGTGATGGGAGAGATGACATCTGGGCCGGGCCTTGGAGTCTGGCTAAGGTTTGGAACTGTGGGAAGAGGGGCAGGGAGGCCCGCAGGGGCACGGCCCAGGCGGGTGCGTGGAGAGGGGCAGTACCCGAGTCGGGTAGGAGATGGGCGAGGAGGGGCGTGGGGAGGGAAGGCGGTTGAGATGGCAGTGGAGCCTGCATTCAGTTCAGTGTAATGCGTTTGTGGGCTGCAGTTTGCAGAGAACGCGGTGATGGGGGAGGCCAACGAGAGCCTTTGCGAAGTGCCCTGCGTGACCGTCTCCTGCTGTGTGCACAGCCGTGGCGTCGGGTTCAGGCCCTGGTTTGGAGCGTTCTCCTCTTGACAGCCGGCTAGAGAAGCCTCTTGACCTTGGCCAAGTCACTGGGCCTCAGGGCCTCCATTTCCTCAATGGGGTGATATCTGTACCCACCTCCTGGGGTGGGGTCAATATTTCCTAAACACCCTGCAGAGTGCTGGCCCCAAAGTGCCCGATGCCTCCGTTCTTCCCTCTGTCCACTGGGTGGTGACCGAACCTCCGTCCTCCCGGCCTGTGAGACCTGCCACTAAAGGCCCTCGCACGGAGCCGGCACGCGGTCAGATGGCCCGTCAGTGGGTCCTGGCTGTGCTGCGGCTGGTGTCCATGTGGGGAGAGGGTTTTCCTTGTTTGTAACTGGCCCCGGGGAGGCCGGTCGGGAGGGAAACCTCGGGGTGGCAGCCGCCTTCCCGGGGAAAAGGGACGGCATTGTGCACGTTCCTGGCCCTGGGAGCCGGCCACGGCCCTGGGCTGGGCGGGAGCCTCCCTCTGTGGTGAGGAGGAATCTGTGGGCGTGTGTGGGGAGCATCGTTGCTCAATGGGGGCGGTCTCGCTGCGGGGGGCGGCCTGGCTCTGGATCGGATCGCTGCCTCTGGCGTCCGGCTCTGGGCCGTCTTCCCATTCGGCTCCTCCTGTGCGCCAGGCCTTGTCCCAGATGGGGTGGGCACTGCCGGGGGCAGTCAGACAGGGGGCATGCCTTGACCAACTAGGAGATCAGCAGGGGGTTTGTGGGAGCCAGAGAAGCTTTGTGAGCAGGGGAGGTGGGGGGGGGGGTCAGGTAGAGATTTGGAGGTTGTGGCAGGCAGAACCTGGGAGTGGCCTGGCTGGGGGCCAGGGACTATCAGAATGGTCTGGGCTGAGCTGGTTCCTGGCTAGGAAGCCTGCTTCAACCTGATGGCCTTGTGCTGTGGGGCAGGGCACGGGGGGGGGGGGGGGGGGGGGGAGGGGGGGTAAGTTGGAGGGGGTGGAAATCCTCTCGGGCCCCCCAGTGGGGTCCCTGGGACCTGCCATTGCTCTACACCCCTGGGTCTTCAGAGCACACTCATGCGGTGACCTGACCAGTCCCTCGCTCCCCCCCGGGTGCTGTTCCCTTCTGGACAGGGTCTGGCCCGGGGCGCAGCAGTGTCCCGCCGGCCTGGGTTTGGCTCTGCTGCTGGTTCAGGCTCTTCTAGGCGGGCCGCCCAGCCCGGCCCTTGCTGGCCCGTGGAGCTGTCATTACCCCTCCACCGGCTCCCCCTGATTACGGGTCCCGAGCAGGAGCCGTGTCAGCCTTTCTGGCAGCGGCCACCCACAGCCAGTGCCGCCTGGAGCCCTGCTCCCCGGGGCTGGCGGTCTGGAAGGTGGGGGGAGACAGGTTTGCCTAAACTTGGGTTTAGCCTGCTGGACTCTGACTGTCTCGGGTGCATGCCATCTACAAGATAAGCCGTCTGTCCCTAGAGAAGTCACTTGTCCTCTCTGAGCCTCCGTGTCCTGCCCTGAAAGTGGGGACAGTGCATGCGAGAATGCATGCAAACATGTAGCAGCGTCCTGGGCACAGGAGGCGTGAGCAAACAGCTGCTGCTGCCATGTGTGAGCAGCCATAACGGGGGGTAGGTAGGGGGGAGATAGCATGCAGGAAGGCCCTGGCTAAGCGGGGCTGGGCAAGCCGACCAGGGACCCTAGGAGAGTGTCAGCGCCTCTAACCCTCAGGCTGTCCTGCTCCCCATGGTGGCTCTCTGAACAGCTGTGACCCAGGGAGCTGGCGGCCCTGCCTCTGTCTCTGCTCTTCCTTCAGCTCCGGGCTGGGTGGCTCTGCGGTGGGTGGGGTTGGGTGCTGGGCTGTGTCCCCCACATTCCCGCCTTGGCCCGGGAACCCGGCCGGCAGGTTCTGGGCCGCCCCGCCCTCCAGGGTTTCAGGTAAGCAAACCTCTCAGCCCTGAAACCGGGCTGGGCCTGGTGGCGAGGCGTGGCCACTGGAGGGGCCGGATGGGCCAGGAGCGGGCCTGGCACCGTGCCCGGAGCTGAGGCCAAACCAGGGCTGGGACCCACGTGAAGCCCCCAGGGCTGGCACAAGGCTGATGTGGTCTCAGGGGGAGAACTTCCTCTTTGCTCTGGCACCCCGTTATCAGCAGTGCGGGGGGGGGTGGGGGTGGGGGCTGGGCTCAGGTCCTGCTGTCTCTGGGAGGGGCTCGCAGTAATCTGGGTCTCTTGTCTGAAACATTCCTCCGGTGTGACACCAGCTGGCCCCGTGCTGACTTGAGGATCTGGGGGGATGGTCCAGCTCAGAGACTAGCTCAGCGGTGGCACGTACACTCTGCAGGGAGTCACCTGTCTGGGCCCATTCTCCCAGGACCCTGCACTCCTCCCTCCCATTCCCAGCTCAGCAAGGGCTTTCTCTTCTCCGAGCCTCCGTTTCCCCGTGTGAACAATGGGCTCAGTACCCCTTCTGCTGCCCCACCCCAGAGTCTCCGGGCAACTTCAGGCCCCCTGGGGCCTCCTGGTTCTTGCCCAGCCTCCACGCGATCTGAGTGCAGGAAGTAGCGTGATCCTTAACGCTGTCGGTTTGGAAAATCAGAGATTAATGTCCTTCCGGCTGCTTGGCTGCTGCTGGTGCCGGTCCCGGGGATGGGGGCCAGTGTTTCAGGGGCTCCTCCGGGGCGAGAAGAACTAGGACAGGAACCGTTCCACGGAGTCTCCGTCGGCGCTGTGCTGTCTCCCAGCAGGGCAGGGGCCTGCTCTCCCTCGCCCACCCATCTTCCTATCGCCCAGTCTGCATATACCGCCGTGCCATTTTGCAGAGACGGAAACAGAGGCTCCGAGAGGGGAGATGCCGTGGCCAAAGCCACGTAGCTGGCAGGCGGCAGAGCTGGGGCTTCAATCCAGAGCTCAGGTGCCTGGAGGGGATGTGCCAGTCCTGCCCCTCACCCCCCACCCCCTCCTGCCAGCCTGGGGGTGACGGACTGTGGTCAGCTCCCTCTCAGTGACTCACCCGCAGCTCAGAGGAGGTGGTCAGCTCCTGGCGCCAGGACAACACCGATTAGATGGCCATTGAGATATTCGGTCAGCTGAGCCCGCAGAGACTCACCCACCCATTTTATAGGTGGGATGATTGAGGCCCGGAGAAGATGACAAGTGAGGGCCCCGGAGGTGGGAAGGCTCCCTGCGAACTTCGACCAGAGGGGGTGGAGCCCCCAGACTCCAGGCCTGGCTCTGCCAGTAGCCAGCGGCATGACCTCGGGAAGCCCACGTGCCCCTCTGAGCCTCAGAATCCTCATCTGTCTAATAGGGGCAGTTACAGTCGGCTTTGCCTGCCTCTTGGGACCAAAGGCCCAGCAAGGAAGTGCCAGGCAGGGCTTTGGGGATTCCATCTGTGAGAGGCCAGCGGGGGAGGAGGCATGGGTGGGAGACCAGGCTTGGACCCACCTCTTTCCCTTCCAGGCGGCGTGTCTTTGAGTAAGTCGCCAGGTCTCCCTGAGCCTCAGTTTCCTTCTCTGCAAAGTGGGCATAACCGTATCTGTTCGCATTTGCTGTTGAACATGCATATGTTCGCAGAGGATGGCACACCCGGTGAGCTCGGGGGCTTGTGGGGCAGAGCGTGGAGGACTGGCTGGTGAGAAGGCCCCTGGAGCCCCAGAGGAGGCACCCTTTGGAGACAGGGTTCCGGCATTCAGGGGGCAGAGCCACCCTAAGATCCCAAGACTTAAAGATGCAAGATCCCTTAAGATCCCTTACGCAGCCAGCTCACTGAAGGCTTGAATCTAAAACAAACCGTGTGTGTGTGTGTGTGTGTGTGTGTATGACTGTGTGAGTGTGTGTGACTGTGTAATTGTGTGTGAGTGTCTTTATGTGAGTGATTGTGTGTGTGAGTGTGACACAGTTAGTAGGTGTGTGTGAGTGTATGTCTGTGTGAGTGTGTATGTAACAGAGTGTGTGTGTGTGTGTGTGTGAGTGTGTGAGTGTGTTGCTCTGGCCCCCGTGTCCTGGGAAGTATCCTCTTTGGAGCCCACCACCCTTGTATTGCAGACATGACGTGGAGATGCGGGCCCTGGGTGGGCAGTTGAAGTTGATCACAGTGGGGAACTCAGGCCCCCCCCCCCCCCCCCCCGAGCTCCTGGCTGCTGAGAGAGTCAGCTGGGCCCTTCTTGTGACAGCCATGGAGGGGCACACTGGGTTGTTGTTGGCTGACAGAGAGAAATGGCCCTTCCTGAGCCACTGAGCTTTCTGACTCGGTTCACACACCTGCACAGGGAGAGCTTATGCCAAGGGACCCCGCCAAGGCTGAGTGGGCGCCTGGGTTTCGGGGTGCTCCACGCACACACCTGGCCTGCCCTTCCCACCCCCTCGCCTCTGCCCTCATGGGCTCGCCTTGTCTGTGGAAGACTTGCCCACCTTTATCATCATCGTTATTTTGTGATGACTTTCCTGGTTCTTGTTTAAAAACAAGTTTTTATTGGATTTTTTTCAAGCTATAAAAGTTACACCTGCCAATAGGAATGTTAGTCTCTTACATTGTTGTTACAGGCTGAGAACTGTTATGATTAAAAGTCACATTTAAGGAGGTCTGAACTGAGCGCTTCAAGGCCTATCCTTGACCTGCAAAGCACTATGAATGGATTCTGTCGTGCCCATTTTACAGATGAGGCGCTTGAGGCTCTGAGAGAGCTAGGCTGCTGCAGGCCTGGGGTCTGGCGGAACTGGGACCCCTGTGCTCCTCAACAGGAAGCTGGGAGCCTGAGGCTGGAGGGCAAGTTCTCTCTGTCCCACTACCTTTTCCGCTACAGCACTTGGGCTGATCAGTGCCAGGAGGAGGGAGAGTGGGTGAGAGAATGTGGAAGGTAGCCAAAACCCGCACACACCCTCAGACGTCTCTGCCCTGGCCTCTCTGTAGCTCCCAGCAGCAACCGGCCCCCTCCAGCTAGCCTGGGTCTCAGCTCCTGGGCGCAGGGCGGGGTGCTCTGTGGAGCCCTGGGAGCAGTGGTCAGAGTCAGGGGCAGGAGTGGGTCAGCAGGCTGAGCTGAACCCCCAGGGCCTCGGTCTGGCTGCGTGACCTCAGGGGAGCCCCGCACCCTCTTTGGCTGAGTCCCCTTCGTGGTTGTGAGCCTTGGTCTTGGAGTTCCCGAATCCATGGAGTGTGGTGTCTCCGGAGGCTCCGGGAGGAAGTGAGAAGAGCTGGTGTGGCAGGTGGGGAGGCGGGAGAGGGGCGCCCGAGGCCTCGGGGACCACCCCAGACACCCACAGTGGGAATTCAAGCTGTAACATCCCGGTGGCAGCCCCAGGGAGACAGCCAACCCCTGCAGGGAGGCAGGAAAGGAAAGTGGGGTGCAGAGTAGCTTTTGTAGGGAGCGGGCTGGCAAGGTCCTCCTCCTCCTCCTCCAGCAACATTCGGCCAGAGAGGGAGACCCTGTCCAGGGCGTGTCCCCTACCAGCAGTTTGTCCGTGGAGGGGCTGGGCCCCCTGCCCTCCCCCGCCTCTCAGGTCCGTGGTCCTCATCCTCGGCCTTCCAGTGGCACTTCTGGGCAGTTCCTCCGAAGCTGTTTGAGGACATTTCTCAAGGATGTGCTTGGGGCTACCTCAGCCAAGAGGCCACAGTCACCTCCACAGCCTCCCCTTCCCAGCGTTCCCTGCTGCCTAACTCGGGTGAGCGCCCAGCTTCCTAGCGATGCCACCTCTTACCTTACTCCCGTGGGGAATGCCCCTGCCACCACCCCTTACCCAGCCTTTGCCCATCCTGTGGGGCCTGGTCCAGAGCAGGCCCTCAGGAGCCATTTGGGGGATGGACTCCCCTCCCCAGCACCTGCTGTGCCAGCCCCGGGGCCGTCAAAAGCCCACCCGCAGGGTTTGCGGCCAGTCCGCAGGCACCTCTCGCACATCCCCAGCCACTTGGCTCCCGGTTGGGAGAGAAAGGCTGGGGCCTGAGAGACCCCACGCTCTTCCATCTGTTTGGTTCTAGAATTTTAGGCAGCAAAGGGTTCACCTAAAAAAGAGGCAGGTCAAGAAAATAAAGTAAGAATAAAAACAAGGCAGATTGTCTTGAGCTTGGGTAGTGAGCACGTCTGTGATTGTGGGGTGAGGGGTGGGGCCCGGGGCTGTGCAGTCTGTTTGGGGGTGCAGGGCGCAGGGGGCTGCCTCCTCTTTTCCTGCTCCAGTGAGTGAGGCCTCCGTGGAAGTGCTGGTACCTTTCCTCTCTCCACCCTCTGCCTGGTGTCGGCTCCCCTCTCCCCCGGCCTCTTGCCCTTCACTCCCGGCCCCCCTGACCCCCTCCCCCCCGCCCGTGGACAACGTGGGGGTTTAAAATGGACCTCACCCTCGCCGCCCGGCTCGCCCTGGCCGCTCTCGGCCGGATGTTTCAGGTCTGCCGCCTCACTTCGCCTCCTGGCTCTGTCTGGGTCACCTCCTCCGGGCGGTCATTTCCTCGGCCTCTGCCAGCTTCCTCTCCGGCCCTCAACCCCAGCCACGTGGGCCTCCTTCACCTGGCTGGCCGGCCCTTCCTGCCCGTCTCCCCGGCCGGCCCTCTGCACGCCGCCTGGACGGTGTCTGGCCTTAGCTGACCGGGAGCTGGGACCCGGGTCCAGCTTCCTCCTGGACTTTGCTCCCCGAGGTCAGGGCGGATCCCGGCGCTTCTAGAAATGACGCTGTTTGAGGCTGGTGCACCAGGCTGGGCCACACTCCCGAGGACATGGCTGAGGGACCCGCGAGGTGGGAGGGCCCGCACCTACCCATCCTGCACCTGGGAGCGTGCCCGTGGGAGCCAGGCTGCTGGGGGGCGGGGGGCAAACCTCAGACCGAGGCTGTGTGGGCTGATGGCCGAGAACCCCGCTCTGTTCTGGCACCAGGAGCCTCCTCCTCATAAAACGGAGAAACAATAGCGCTGACTCCCTGGGCTCTTCTGGAAGGTTCTTTGGGCTCTTGCCTGTAAAACGTGCCCTCCTCCACCCCCAGCAGCTCGGGTTAACAATCACTGGTAACTGTTATGATGGTGATTACAGGATTTATCAACATGATAGTCGTCCAGGGTCCCATTTTCTCAATTTGGCCCCAGTTCATTACCCATGTCTCCCCCCACCTCACCCTCACACCCGGTCCTGCCTTCTTTTTCAGAACCATTCTCATGGTCTTTGAGAGGGCTCTGGTTGTTTATGGTTTCAGAAAATAGGCATTCAGAGCCAATTCCTCATCCGTTCTCCTTCTGCTCCCCCAAAACAGAACGTGGACAGACAGGATCTCACCCAGGGAGGGGACAGGGCTCCACGGGCTGAGCTCCCCGCAGCATGGAGGGCATGGCTTGCCTGAGACCTCAGGTGGCGCATGCTTTTAGCCTCCTCTCTGACCCCTCCCCCTTGCTGGGCCCCAGGATTACATCCCAGCTACCCGCTGTATGACCTTGTGCCAAAGACTTAACCTTAACCTGTCTGCGTCTCAGTTTCCTCCTCTGTAAAATGGAGGAAACACCCGCCCAGCCCGTGTGGCTCAGTGGTTGAGTAGCGACCATGAACCAGGAAGGAGGTCACGGCTTGATTCCTGGCCAGGGCACATGCCCAGGCTGCCGTCTCAGTCCCCAGTGTAGCAGCTGACCAGTGATTCTCTTTCATCATTGATGTTTCCATCTCTTTCTCCCTTTCCCTTCCTCTCTGATCAATAAAAATGTCAATAAAAATATATTTAAAAAAATAATAAAGTAAAATGGCGTGACCCGGTTCTACCCCCCAGAGCTATGGAGAGGGTTACGTGAACTGCTGTCCTAGCCAGGTGCCCGCTGCCCCCAGAGACCAGCCAGGAGAGGGACAGAGTCACCTCAGCCTCTTTTCCTTTAAGAAAAGGAATCTGAGGCTGCCAGGGGTTAGCAGCGCCTGTTGTGATTGAGTCCAGCCTCTGAGTTGCAGGGGGAAACTGAGGCCCAGAAGGTACAGTGGGCCAGTGCACACGCCCCTGGTCGGGACTCAGCACCAGGAAGTCTTTCCCAAGGAGAAGGCCTTTCTGGCCTCAGTTTCTCCATCTGTCCAGAGGGATGCTCTGGCAGGGCAAATACCGAGTGTCTAACGGCTGCCCGGCCTGCCCGGGGCCACAGGACTCACTTTATCCGTTCAGCAGTCGCTTCACAGAAGAGAGAAGCCAGCGACCAGTGCGGGCAAAAGGCTGTTACCTTGGCGGATGAGTCACTTCGGGAATATTTATTTTTTTATTGTGAAAGGAATCATGCGCGTACGCTAATTAAACGCTACACGTGAACAAAGCAGACGGTGGAGTGGACTCTGCCCTCCTTGTTCCCACACCCCGAGGTCCGGGGCCACAGTCTGCGGTGGCCCTCCCGGCCCCTCCCGGCCCCTCCGGGCGGTTCCGCGCACAGACAGGGCCAGCTCCACGTGCCCTGTGCTCGCCCTGCTCTCCGTGACGGAGTGGGCGCTCCTCCCCGTGGCCGATGCTCAGACCTGAGACCCTCCTCCGCCTTATGCTGTGCCCCGGCTGCCAGCCGCCTCCGAAAGGCCGTCCCGCTTCCAGCACCCCAGCCCGGCCAGGGGCCTGCCCCCGGCATGCGGGTCTCACGGGGAACCCGGACTGCTGGTTTGTCTTTTCGAGTGTCTTGCCTCTGGCTTCCTCGCCGGTCTCTGTCTCGGGTCACTGCCCGACCGTTTCCCTGCTCGGAGGTGCCCCCAGGTGTGGGCAGGAAGCACTCGCTTCTGCCCAGAAACGCACGGCCGGTGAATGCAAACAGTTTCACAGGCAGGAATTTGGGGGTGTGGACGCCCCTCCCTGGGGCAGAGTCTCTGCTGTATGCAAGGAACTGTATTATGACCTCACGTTCCTGTCGTCCTTCCCTTTCAGAGAAAACGGGCAAGATCCTGACGGAGTTCCTCCGCTATTATGAGGACCAGTACGGGGTCGCCCTCTTCAACAGCATGCGCCACGAGATCGAGGCCCCCGGGGGCCCGCAGGCCCAGCTGCTCTCGCGGAAGGTGAGGCCCCAGCTGCCGTGGGTCGGGGCGGTGGGGGGGGGCTCTGACATCGCTCACCACGCAGTCTCCAGCAAGGGGCTGCTTCTCTGGGCCTCAGCCGCCCGTGGCCGCCATGAGGGGCTGCTCATGGGCAGATGAGCGGGAGGTGGGGTCCAGGCCCCTTGGTCACTGTGGGGGGTTCCCCCAGCGCTGCCCCTCCTGCACAGATAGGCCTGGGGTCCAGCCAGATCCTTCTCCGACAGCCTCACTTCCTGGGTCCTCAGTTTACGCCTCTGTAAAATGGGATCAGCACGCCTCCTGCACAGGATGCTGTGAGGGCTAAAGATCTGAGTCAGCGGGTGCCTGGAGCAGGGCCGGTGTTTGGTGGCGCTGGCTGACACTGTTGTCATCCCCGGCTCCCGCTAGCAGTGGGGTTCCGTTTGTCCGGGACGTGTTTGTCCAGCGGGGGGACTGGAAGCCCCTTTGGAGGTGCAGGGGCCACTGCCACAGAGGAGGGATGGAGACTGAACCCCGAGGTCTGGTGGGAAAGAACTCGGGAGGACCTGGGTTCAAATTCTCTTGGTTCCACCGCCAAGGGCCAGTCTTCTCATCGGACTGTGGGTTCCTCCTGCGCAGGGCTGAGTGAGGATTCAGAGAGGACAGACGCAGGTGTTTGGGGGCTGTGGGGTTACTAAGGGGGTGTGAGTCCTGTCCTGCTGGGTGACCTCAGACACGGGGCTTCACCTGCTGAGCCTCGGTTTGTCTGTCTGTGAAATGGCATTCAGACAGAGGAGTCACGGGCCAGAGGGCTCCGGGCAGCTTTGTGGGGGGTGGGATTTCATGGGGCTTAGGCATGGATACAGGCATTGGGGTGGGGTGGGGGCAGGGGAGGCAGCAGAGCAGACAGAAAAGGTTCGGAAGGCCTGACACCGGGATTTTTATTTTATTTCATCCCCGACCTCCCCAAATGAGGGACTGAGAATTGTGCCCATCTACCTTGAGGCCAGTGGGGTGGGAGCTGGTGTCACCAGCCTGGCCTTCGGGAGTCATGGCTCTCTGGTGTCTTCTCAGCCGGAGGAACAGCTGGAGGCATTAGCTCGGGCTGGGAGCGCGGCTGGGACTAGGGATTGATTACCTGAGAGGGACCGGGCACACCGGCTGTCAGGTCAGAGGCTGGGCCGTGCTGCCCTGGCTGGCCCCGGAGTCATTGACAAACACTCCCGGAGACAGTCAACAGCTGTCACACAGGCAAGGGGGTGCCATCACAGGGTGAACCCAGACAGTGGGGGCCTGGCCTCAGCCGAGAACCTGATGGGAAAAGGAATATCAGGCACTGGCACCTGCAGAGGCCCAGAGTGAGCCATCGAATGGCTTGCCCAGGATGGCGGAGGCGGGACTCTGAGCCAGGTTCCAGTTCCGGGCTTAGGGCTCTCTTTCTGCCTCGTCGCCCAGCCTGGAGGGGGCGGAGGGGAGGTCAGGACTGTGTGTCAGAGCATCACACGTGCCTTTGACTTTGGAACCAGCCAGGGCTGTTCTCCTAGCGTCATGGCAACCTCCCACTTTCTGACAACAAGGGCAGAGGCACCAGCGGGGCCTGGGGTCTAGCAGGTGCACGCCTGGGTGACGGGAAAGGAGGCAGGTGAGCTACTCCGCATGGGCAGAGCTGGAATGGCCCCTGTTTGGAAAGAAATGTCCCTGGGATCCAGGTCCCAATAACTGAGGACGGAAGTGGGGGCTGGCAGACAGCACCAGCGTTTACTCTGTGTGAGCGGTGCCCTCGGCACTCACAGGGGCAGAGCCACTGTAGGAAAACGGAATTAACCCGGAAGCAGGAAGAGTAAAAGGAACCATCCACAATCCCTGGGAAGCATTTGTCACTCAGGAAGTTGGCCATCAGGATGTGAGGTCGTGATAGTGATGTTACAGGAATAGAAATAACAGTATTAATCGTCGTCGGCATCATCATCACATTGTTCTGTTAGCAAAAAAAAAACCAAAAAACCCAACATTGAAACCTGTAAAGAATTTTAGTGAATTTATTTGAGCCAAACAGTCGACATACGCTGGGCAGAACCTCAATAAATTGAGATAATGCTCCGAAGAGTGGCGGGTTACATTTCTACTTACACATTGCAATCAAAGGGGGGACATAGGTGGGTTACATGAAATTCATTGCTGATGGATTAAGGAGTCTGGAGAAAGCAAAGCGGTGGGAAACCCATGGGATGGGATAAAAAGTAAAATGATGGACGCTTACTTAGGTGGGTGCAGGAACAATTAACCTGATAAAGAAGGAAGTTGAGGCATCTGTCCTGGCGCCCACCACATTGGGCTGTGCCCCAGGGGCTCCAGAAAAAGGGAAGTTACAAGTTACCCAGACATCTCACAGATATGTTATCTTAGAGGCCAAAAAGCAAATGGGCTCAGCAAAGAAGATCTAAATTGATATTTGTCAGGGAAAATATCGGCCTGGGACTTGACTACCCACTATCACCGTTCGTAGTTAAAATATTTAATTTTCAGACCATCTTTTGTGGTTATTTTAGGTCTGAGTTTGCAAGACTGCCACGCAGGCCTCCCCTGAGCTTGTCAGGTCAGCATGTGGCTCCTTTCGTTCACAGTCCTTATAAGAAACAATAATAAGCTAATAATAAAATAGGAATAATAAAATCAGCATAATAAAACAGTGGCAGGTGCGTTAAGGGGGCAGGTGCGTCCAGCTGCGGAGGCTGAGGCGCGGGGAGGTGCCGTGGCGGGTGCAGGCTGCCCCTGCGTGGGCGGTGGGGCTGGGGCTGGAACTGGGGCTGTTGGAAAGGGTCTGTGCGCTGACCATTCACCGCCCCCGAAGAGTCCCTCCGTGGCATTGGGGAGCTTTGCAGAATCCCAAGTATTTTGCTTGGGCAGCCGGTTCTCTTTCATTTCCTGCGGACCTTCCAATGGAAACACGCCGCTGCCATTTGAAAGTCTTAAAAATAAAACCCAACCCACAACCAACCACCTGTTCTTGGCTGCCTGGGATCTGGGGGTGGACTTGAGGGGTGGGGGTGGGGGTGAGGGCGGGAGGCTGAGCCCCAACTGTAAGGTGACCAGATGTCCTGCCTTTTAACAATTTGTCCCGTGTCCTGCAGCGTTTTAAAAAAGTCCCGATTTTACAACTTTTTTAAAACGCCGAGGCACGCGGGACAAATCGTTAAAAATCGGGACGTCTGGTCACCTTACCCAACTGCCCCAGCCTCCCACTGCCCCCGAGTCCTGCTCCTGTCCTGAGCGGAGGCCTGGGGCCTGCAGGGTCTCAGCAGGGTGTCCGGAGGGCTCTCCTTCTAGAAGACCTGGGGTTTGGGAGGTGGGATGAGGGTGGCTCTGGTCTAAATATAGCCCACTGACCAGCAGCCTGTGACCTGGGCAGAGCCCGCGTGTGGGGTGGTGGGCAGGGGGAATCTTTTTCTTTTCCTGTAAATATTTTTATCCCTGGGTAGGAAGCAGTGCTCAGGGTCCTATTGTTCAAGCACAATGGGCCCTCCTTTTCCAAGAGGGTTTTGGCATTTCCCCTCGAAGAGTGGCAGGGAGGCTGCTGGGAAGAGGGGGCTGCTGGGAAGCTGGGTGTGAAGAACGGGCCTGGGGGCGGCTTGGGGGGCCCCCACCCGGCTGCAGCTGCAGGGCCGCCCGAGGCAGAGCCGGGAAGCGAGGGCCAGGCACCCTGAAATAACGCTTCTCCCATGATTCCACCTGGCCCATGTTGCTCCGGCAAAGGGCACCATGTTCGTGGAACAGGTAGAAGCTGCCCAGAAAGCTCCTCCCCGCCAGGAGTGAGCCTGCTTCCTGGTGGCCTGTGTCTCCTTTCCCGAAACTTCTTGGCGACACTTCCGGGCGCTGGTCTGTTCCGGACGCATTCCCTCACGGGGGCCAGAAGTCAGTCTTGGCTGGGACACTGACGCAGAGGAGGAATCCCAGCAGGGTCACACGTGTACGGTGAGCTGTGCGCAGACCCGCCCGGTGCCAGCAGGTGCAGGCTGCTGTGTGACCTCCAAGTCCCAGAGGAAGTCAGTGCTGTCACCGTCCCATTTCACAGAAGAGCAAGCTGAGGCTCCACGCGGTCATGTGACAGGCCTGAGGTCACTCTGGGTCAGGGGCAGCGTTGAAGTTAGGGCTTTGCAGGCAGGTTTGGGCGTTTCTGCTGCTCACACTGGTCACCCGTCAGGATGCCGGTCAGACGTCGAGTCCTCCAGAATGGGGTCCCCTGCACCCCCACCCAGATTCCTGGAGGCCGTCCCATCAGTCTCCGGTGGGGAGGCTCTCTGGAGGAGAAACGGAGGCCCAGAGCTGGGAAGAGACTTGCCCAGGCACTGGGGCCTTCGCCGGGGGCGTGTCCCCTCTGCATGGTGACTGCCGGGCGGAGGAACCCAGACTCCTCCTGAGGAGCCGGGTCTGCCAGGGCCAGGCCGGCGTGGGGTCCTGCCTGGGCTCTGACCTGTGCTGTGTGGCCTGGGTTCGAGTCCTGGCGTCACTGGACCCGTGCCTGCCCTGAGCCTCACTTTCCTCGTTTGCCACGCGGGCTGGACGCAGCCCTGCCTGGGAGGCCTTCACGGTGAGCGCGGAGGCGCCGGACCAGAAGGACCCACGGCCTCGCCCACCTCACCCCCGCCGCCTCCCGCAGGTGCCGCTGGACGAGCGCATCATCTTCTCGGGGAACCTCTTCCAGTACCAGGAGGACAACAAGAAGTGGAGGAACCGCTTCAGCCTCGTGCCCCACAACTACGGGCTGGTCCTCTACGAGAACAAAGTGGTGAGGCCGCCGCTCCCTCCCCCGGTGCCCGGTGCCCGCACGCAGCCCCCAGCTCCCCTCCAGCCCCAGCCAGGTCTTCTCCCCCTTCTCCTGGGCCCCTCTCCTCCCCAGCTGTCCTCCTCCATGCAAGCCTCCTACCCCCAAATCTGAGCCTCCAGACCGCCACCCTCACCTGCCCGCAGCATCCCCCGTCCCGTCACCAGGGCCAAAGCAGAACCTCAGCCTCCCCCCACCCCCACCTCCACTCTTCCCACTTCTCCATAGGATCCCCTCTAACTTCCGTCCGTCCAGGCATCCAGCTCTGGATACCACACAACTGGCTCACTGGCCCCTACGCTTCCCTCCGAATCTCTCACCTTCTTCCAAATCCCCATTTCCAGGGCCTCCTCCATCTCAGCTGCCTCCACCTCAGCCTGGGCTTCCCGCCGCTCAGCTCCTCCGACTCCCCTCCCAGCCTCGCTCTGCAACAGCCTCTCCCTGGGTGGAGGTCTTATCTTTCCCTTCCCGGTTATCCCCTGCATCTCCCTGCCCTGCAGCCCTGCGACGGAGGGATGTCCCTCCGAGTGTCCCTCTCTTTGCCTTGGGCCCTTGCCGAAGCCCCGCCTGGCTGAGCCAGTCCCAGTGTCTTCTACCAGACACGTCTCCAGAGCAGCCAGGACAGGCTGGACCCCTGTGCGGGGCAAAGCAGGGTCAGGAGCAACCTGTTGCCGCAGGGCAGTGGGTCACAAATGGATAGAATTCCTGGAATGACCTGGAAGGCTTGTTTAAAAAAAAAAACCACAGGTTGCAGGTCCTGCCCCCATTTGACCCAGGCCTGGAATCTCTCTCAAAGTGCATTTCTAGCCAGTTCTCAGGTCTGGACCACACTTGGCCAGTAACCAGTGACCCCCTCACCCCCTGCCCCCAGGCTCCTGGCCTCCCAGGTTTGAGCTCCTCTCAAGAAATGTGCTGCGTACTGACACCTAGTGGCAGGGGGCGGCATGGCAGCCCTGCTGTATGAGCTGCTTCCTGCAGCGAAACCCCTGTTCTCCCGCTGGGAAAGGGAGCGGTGCCCAGGGCTCGGTGGACAGTTCAGGGAGATGGTCAGACACCCTGGCTCCGGAGGCTGACAGCCCAGATTCCTGTCCTAGGCCCCCACGTACCAGCCGTGTGAACTTGTGGCTAATCATGGCGCCCATCTGTTGGATTGTGCCAATCTGTGAAAGGAAGCAGGCGGTGCCCGGAGCACAGGGCCTGGCAGGCAGTGAACCCTCGGCTGGTGGTACCTGCTGACAACAGAGGCAGCGGCCGCAGTAATAATAGTCACCTCAGCCTGCTCACGTCCCGCTGTGCCTGGCACTGTGCTAATCGTTTTATGTGGATGCCCTGCTCGAGGCGGCGGGGTCACCATCCTAGCTTCATGGAGGAAGACCCTGAGGCATGGGAGGGGAGCAGCCTTATCTTCAGCATCACACAGACGGCACTCAGTGGTGCCAGGATTTGCGCCCAAAGCCTGGGTTCAGGTCACTGTACCAGGTTGACCCTCGTCACTGGGTTGGTTAGACTCCTGTGTGTCTCTTCCTCCTCCCGTTCTTCCTCCCCCTCTTCTCCTCCCGCCTTGGGCAGCCACACTGAGGAAGGTCCCGGAGTCAGAGCTGGAGGTGGGATGGGCTTGGGCGTTACTTGCAATTCTCAGGGACCGTCTCTCCTGCCCTCCCCTCAGGCCTATGAGCGGCAGGTGCCACCCCGAGCTGTCATCAACAGTGCGGGCTACAAGATCCTCACCTCCGTGGACCAGTACCTGGAGCTGGTTGGCAATTCCTTACCAGGTAACGGAGCACCCATCCCAGGCCGGAATGCTCTGCACGGGCCCAGGGATTGGGCCCAGGGAGAGGGCAGCCCTGATCCCGGGGCTCCAGGCTCCACGTTTGCAGAAAGACCTGCTGGGCCTGGAGCTGCGGGCAGGTGCCCAGGAGGAACTGAGTCCCAAGAGAGGAGGCCCGAGGCCACCCAGTGAGTCCAGGCTGGGCCCGAGTCCCCTGCTTCCTGAGGCTTGTGATCACAGCTGTGCACGGGGGGGACCTCACTGTCTCTCCTTCCTCTTCCTGAGTCCTTGGCAGACTCAGGGAGAAGATGATCGGGGTGACCCTGCTTTGTAAGCTGCAGAGTCAATACTGCATTTTCAAGGAGTTCTTCTCCGAGTCCTGTGCACCCCACCTTGTCACAGACCCCCAGAAGCCCTACAGGGGTGCGCCTGCCTCTCAGCTGATCCCAGAGAACTAAAGAGGGGAGGATGCTGACCTGGGTTCAGCTTGGGCCCCTACATGGGACTTGGGGCTACAGCGCCATGGCTGAGAGCTCAGCTGGAGTGAGCATTCCTGGATCCCAACCCGCACGCTGTTCTGTTTTTGCTGCGTCTTTTTAGGCCACGCAGCACCGAGAGGCCTGACCGCGGGGTCCCGTGTGGACCCCAGGAGGTCTGTGTGTGCCCCGCCCCACACAGGGACACAGACGGAGCCAGGGCACCAAGAAGAACCGTCATTGTTTCGTTATTAACAACAGGGGCGAGGTCACAGCCCAGGACCACTTATCTCCCTGGATCTCACATATCCATGCGGACAAAATAGGGAGAAAAAATGCCTTTTTATTTGTTCTATCCCCCGCCCCCAGGCCTCCCTTCCCCCCTGGACATTTAAACCACCCCCTGGCCTCCTTGGCTAACATTTGACGGGAAACCCAAGAAGGTAATGCTCGGCCTTTGAACCCGAGGGCTCTGACCCCGTGTTATCTGTGCCTCCCGCCGGGAGCTCAGACCTTCCTCCGAGGGGGTGGATGGCTGCTCCACCAGCTCTCAGAAACGGGTCTGCACTAAGCTGACCAGACGTCCCGCTTTTGGCGGGACAGTCCCGATTTTTAACAATTTGTCCTGCATCCCACGGCGTTTTAAAAAAAGTCCCGATTTTTGGAAAGAATATTTCAAAAAATCGGGACTTTTTTTTTTTTTTTTTTTTTTTTTTAACGCCTCAGGACGCGGGGCAAATTGTTAAAAAAAAAAAAAATCGAGACTGTCCCGCCAAAAGCGGGACGCCTGGTCAGCTTAGTCTACACTAGGGGTGTCGAACTCAATCAGAGAAGGGGCCAAAATCTAAAATCCAGCCTAAATCGCGGGCCGAATGGTTTACTGAACAGTCATAAACTGTCATTGTGATGGAAACGCAGCGGAGTGCAGTGATGACAGCGCGGTGCGGGCCACATTGCAAGGCCTGGCGGGATGGGTTTGGCCCGCGGGCCTTGTGTTTGACACATGTGGTCTACACCGATGCCGGGGCCCCTGTAGCCACGCCGTGGACACAGTAAGAGAGGAGGCTGCCTCCCCGGGACAGGCCCACCCTCCCTGGGCTCAAGGTGACCCTCGGCCTGGAGCTCGCAGAGGGCAGCTGCTCAGAGGGCTGTTTCCACAGGGGTCACACCCAAGTCGGGCGCTGCCCCCATCCTGAAGTGCCCCACGCAGTTCCCGCTCATCCTCTGGCACCCCTCCGCCCGGCACTACTACTTCTGCATGATGACGGAGGCGGAGCAGGAGAAGTGGCAGGCGGTGCTGCAAGACTGCATCCGGCACTGCAACAACGGTGAGCGGGTGTGTGTGTGTGTGTGTGTGTGTGTGTGTGTGTGGCATCGCCTGGGTTACATGCTGAGTGGTGACACCTACTGGCCGAGTGTGTTATGGCACCCCTGCTCTATGAGCTATTCTCTTTCCCTTCCAGGCTTGTAAGAAACCACTGTGTTGCTACCCTTAACCTCCTTCCCTTTTTTTTTTTCCTTTTTTTTTTTTTTCCCCTTTCTTCTCTCTCTCTCTCTTTTTTTAAACCTTCTAACTTGATGAAAAAAATTCTGTGCTGCCCCGGTCAGATGGCTCAGTTTGTTGGAAGGTCGTCCTATACACCAAAAGGTTTTGGGTTCGATTCCCAGTCAGGGCATATACCTAGGTTGTGGGTTTGATCCCCAGTCGGGGCGCATACAGGAGGCAACTGGCCTATGTTGATCTCACATTGATATTTCGAGCTCGCTCGCCCTCTCTCTCTCTCTCTCTCTCTCTCTCTTCCTCTCTTGATCTCTACCTCCCCGTCTCGCTCTCTAAAATCAGTAAACATATATCATCTGTGTAGGATTAAAAAACCCCAAAACAAACAAACAATTCTGTGTTGTTTAGAAAAAGTCTGAACTTGCTCTCAGAGGGGCGTGATTGCTCTGCCCTCGGGCCCAGGATCACAGAATCACAATCCGGCAGATTCTGCCATCTTCTGGCAGCGTGCCCTCAGGAGCCTGACTTACCCCTGCAGCCTCTGAAAATAGGGATAGCGTCCCTCCCCCGCCCCCTGAGGTCAGCGGGGATTCACAGTGAGAACCCACTCCCTGCTTGTAAAAAGCTGTTTCTGTTACATCGTTTTTTTCCTCACACGGATCCCGGGTGCCCTGGGAAGTCCGCTCCTCCCTCAGGGCCTCCGTGGCTGTATCTGTGAAGTGACAACCCCTTGCAGCTCGCCCATTCCTCCAGGGGACATGTCTGTGTCTGGGTGCTAAGGCTGCATGCATCCCGGGAGGAGGATGTGGTCCCCGCGCCCGAGCCGCTGGCAGCCGCGGGGAAGACAGATGCGAAGCAGATGAGAGCAGCGGGGGATGAGTCAGGCACAGCTGTGCTGGGTGCTGGGTGCTGGGTGCCGGGGCGGGAGAGCCCGGGAGCCTGGAGGGAGTGAATGTTGGGGAGCGAGGGGGCGCTCTGTGAGGAGGTGAGGGTCCAGCTGAGACCCGGAGGATGAATGGCCCTCCCCAGAGGGAGGAGCGCTCCAGACAGAGGCAGCCGCTGCGTAAGGGGAGGCCCCGAGGGGAGGCGGCTTAGAGGAGCCTGAACTGGGGACGGGTGACCTGGAATGGGGTTGCCGGGGACGCTGTGGTCGGGAGGGCCTGCGGAATGGGACCAAAAAGGCTGTGATTGTCTTGGGGGGACGGTGGGGCCCTGAGGGAGGAACAGCCCTGTCCTGGTCCCGAGCTGCCTTCCCGGTGGCCCGGCTGTGGGCAGCGGAGGGAGGCACCGGGCCCGCCCCGCCCGCCCCGCGGCCCAGCCCGCCTCGGCCGGGGCCCACACCCGGAGGTGGCCAGACGGTGTGGCACCCGCGCCCCGAGGCGGCAGGCCTGGTGCCTGGGCTCACCCCACTTGTCCTGTGAACTCTCGGAGCCGCCTCTGCCGTCTGGAATCTGCCAGGCCAGCCCCTGCCACCGGCCGGGCCCTGCCGCCCACAATGGGCCTCCTGTTCCCAGGTCCCCCGGGGCTGTGGGGCCGGGACTGGGTGGAGGCATCTGGGCTCTGGCTGCCGGGCCTGGGCACCTTCCCTGCTCCTTCCTCCTCCCCTCCCTCCCCCTCCAGGCTCCTAAGGCCAATGGCCGACCTGCAGGGTGAGTTGGGGACCCCCTCTGCACAGGGTGGGGTTCAGGCCTGGCACATGGTGAGTGGCGAGGGCAGCCCAGGGTGTCTGTGCCCGGGAAGGAGGGCGGCTGCCGAGCTGGGGGCGGGAGGAGGGGTCCTCCTGCGGAAGGTGGGGCAGAGGGCCAGGCCGGGGCAAGCCAGCCTTCCCTCCACCGGGACTGTGGGAAAGGGCTCTGCTTCCTTTCGCTCGGAGGCGGGGCCTGGAGTCTGTGGGGCCTGGAATTGCTCACTGCTCCAGGCTGCCAGGAAGTGGGGGGAGCGGGGGGGAGTGGGGAAGGAGACCGAGCTGGGTGGGAGCCAGCTCATCGCAGGCCCCCCCCCCCCCCCCCACACACACACACTCACACTCACACATCCTGCATTCTTGGAGCAGTTGGGGGTGGCAAGAGGCAGCTGGGGCACAGAGCAGAGCCCTTGGGGTAGGCCTGTGGGCAGAGGTCAAGGCCTCTTCCTGTCAGCTGCCCAGGACAGGAATGCAGCTTCTTTTCTCAGCCTGACCCTGAGGACCCCACAGGCAGGAAGTCTCCGGGTCTGAGCCCTGATGCTGTGTGTTCCTGAGCCGGTTAACGGCCTCTCTGAGCCTCTCTTCCCACTGGGGAAAGGGGCTGAGACCCGCCCTCCTCACGGGATTAGAGGAAGGGATGTGGGGAGGTTTGAGGCCTCAGCCCAAGGTCAGTGTCTTGTGGGCTCTGGCGGCCTGGGTGGCTCACACGGTAGAAATTCATTTTCTCACAGCGCGGGAGCTGCGAGTCTCAGGTCGGGGTGTCAGCAGGTTTGCTTTCTCTCGAGGCCTCTCCCTCGACGGCAGAGGCTGCTGTACCCCGGTCTTCACACGGTCCTCCTGTGTGCCAGCCTTTTCTGAGTCAAAATTCCCCATTTTGTAGGAACACCAGTCAGACTGGGTTAGGGCCCGGCGGGTGACTCCGTTTACCTTCATCACCTCTTTGAAGGCCCTGTCTCCCCGTACAGCCACGCTCTGAAGGGCTGGGGGTTAGGGCCTCCACAGATACGTGTGTGGGGGGACACCCACGTCAGCCCCCAGCAGCCAGGCTCCCGGGAGCGGCGGGAGGAGTGGCCTCACTTCTGTAAACTCGAGCTCGGTGCTCGGCTCGCAGACGAGGGACGTCCTGGGGTCTGGTTGGCCAGAGCCGGGCCGGGAACACTGGCAGCCTCCTTCCCGGGGCCCCAGCCTCAGCCTCACCTTCCTACCGCCTGCAGGTGCCCCTTCCGGGCACGCTGCCCGCTGCCTGTGCAGTGTAAACGCCCTGGCGTGCAAGAGGCTGCATACAATGCAGAGCCTGCACCTTCAGGCAGAACCTGGCTCTGGGAGACCTTGTCCCCCCCGGAGTTTGCGGGGGTGGCTCTCCTGGCAGCACCCACCCTGGGGCTCTGCATGGCTCTGGCCGGAGCACCCTGCTCCCCCTCACTTACTGCTCCTCACGGCAGGCCCCTGAAGCGCAGGGGTGAGGCTTGCCCCGCTGCCGTGCCAGTCCAGGGAGCTGCCCCCGCAGGGTTGAGGGCTGGGCCTCAGTTTCCCCACCGCTGAGCTCCCTCCCAGCTCCGCAGGCGGGGATTCCTGCGGTCAGCCACACGTGGGCCGGGCCTCCCACGCTTTTTCTCTGGGTGACTCAGCCTGCAGTTACCCTCCCCTCGGCTCCAGGGCCGCAGTCGGAGGCGTGTGGCCAGGCTGGCTCTGCGCTGCTTAACCACGCTCTGCCCGAGCCAGACTGTGCAACTTCCTGCAGCTGACGTCCCCGTACACACTCATCCGGGCCGCCACCACTGACAAATAGAGAAATGGTGTTTGTGGGATTTTCCAGTCAGCCCCGGGCACTCAGCGCGGCCGACCCTGGCAGACTGGCAGGAGCAGGCCCGCGCCCCAGTGCCCGTCAGGTGCCTCGCACCCGAGCTGGGCTGGCGCTGGGGCCCGGGCGCCTCCCGGGGGATGCGTGGGGCCAGGCTGGGTCAGGGTTCCGGTGTTCAGAGGGGAAACTGGCCCCCGGGGCTCAGTGACCCGGAGCCGGCTCGGCAGTCCAGGCCCCACGGCACGTTGTGAGGCACCGATGGTCTGTGGCTGCTTCGGGCGAGCGCGGCGGAGCATCCGCCCGCAAAGCCGAGAACGCGTGCCGCGGTCCTGGAGGGGGCGGGCCCGCCTGCTGGGGGACGAGGGCCGGGCAGGGCAGCACGGGAGCTGGGATCTCAGGGCGGCCACTCCTGGGAGGATCGGGTGGCACCTAGTCCTGGCTCTGCCCTCCCTGCCCCTGACAACTGAGAAGCGGTGACAGTGCGATCCACGTCTTGGGCTGGTTGGAGGACTGAAGGAGATAAGGAGGGTGTGAAGGAGGCTGCCTGGCTGCTGTTGGGTGGGTTCTTATCCCTGTCGCTGCTGCTGCAACTGTTCCTGCTCAGCTACAACAGGCAGTGGGGGTGTAGGTGGTGTGTGTGTGTGTGTGTGTGCGCTCTCCTGTGTGGGTACTCTGTGTGTGTACTCCTGTGTGTGTGTGTGTGTGCGTGCTCTCCTGTGTGGGTACTCCTGTGTGTGTGTAGGGTGTGTGTGTGTGTGTGTGTGTGTGTGTGCTCTCCTGTGTGGGTACTCCTGTGTGTGTGTGTAGGGTGTGTGTGTGTGTGTGTGTAGGGTGTATATATGTGTGTGTGTGTGTGTAGGGTGTATGTGTGTGTGTGTAGGGTGTATATGTGTGTGTGTGTGTGTGTGTGTGTGTGTGTGTGTAGGGTGTATATATGTGTGTGTGTGTGTGTGTAGGGTGTATGTGTGTGTGTGTAGGGTGTATATGTGTGTGTGTGTGTGTGTGTGTGTGTGTGTGTAGGGTGTATATGTGTGTGTGTGTGTGTGTGTGTAGGGTGTATATGTGTGTTTGTGGTGGGGGTATGTGTGTGTGTGTGTGTGTGGTGGGGGTGTTGGCTGTCAGTCACTTGGTCTCGGTGGAGGCCGTTGGGCCAACCTCCTCTCCCCCTCCCTCTCCCGGGCAGGGATCCCGGAAGACTCCAAGGTGGAGGGGCCGGCGTTCACGGACGCCATCCGCATGTACCGCCAGTCGAAGGAGCTGTACGGCACCTGGGAGATGCTGTGTGGGAACGAGGTGCAGGTGAGCTGGGGGCGAGGGGGGAGAGGGGAGAAGATGCAGAAGTTACCCAGGGCCCAGAGGGCTGGCTGGGCACAGAGATGGGGCTCTGGGCGCTGCAGGCTTGGACAGACACAGCTCAGATTTGGACAGGCGGAGGCCCAAGTTAGCCAGGCAGAGGGAGATACTTGCTATTTTGTCCAGTCACTTCCTGGACACCTGCCCTGGCCCAGGTGCCCAGATGCCACTGTGAACCAGAGGAGCACAGCCCCGGACCTCATGGAGCTCTGTCTAGCGGGAGAACCACACACACACACACACACACACACACACACACACACACACACAGTCTTCCATGCGCAGCCTCGGGGGAGGGAGGCAGTCCTGCCGGGAAGGCAGCATGTGCACAGCCTGAGGGTGTGGCCGGAGGGCGGGTCCTGCAGGACACCCGGCCGAGAAGCGGAGGCCTGGGGGAGGGACTCTGGAGAGAGGGCACTGGAGCAAAGGGCCGCATTCCCAGGAGGTCGGGCCTGCGTGGCCAGGCTTGCTGGCACACGGAGAGGGGCAGCCCGGCCACGCTCCAGCCCCTGACCTGCACGGCTGTACACCCGCCCTAGATCCTGAGCAACCTGGTGATGGAGGAGCTGGGCCCTGAGCTGAAGGCGGAGCTGGCCCCGCGGCTGAAGGGGAAGCCGCAGGAGCGGCAGCGGCAGTGGATCCAGGTGGGTTGTGGGTAGCGGGGGCTGGGGACCGGCAGCTGCCCAGCGCCCTCAGCCCAGCGCTGACAGCGCCCCCGTGCCCACAGATCTCGGACGCCGTGTACCGCATGGTGTACGAGCAGGCCAAAGCGCACTTCGAGGCCGTGCTGTCCAAGCTGCTGCTGGCCCGGCCGGCCATGGAGGCCATCATCCGCACCGACATGGACCAGATCATCACCTCCAAGGAGCACCTGGCCAGCAAGATCCGAGGTGGGCGGCCTCCCGCCGTTCCGTGAGGGTCTTCCTCCGGCCCCAGGAGCCGGCGGCCACGGGTCCATCTGCTTTTCACAGCAACGACTTGATTCGTTGATTGCTTAAAAAATGGAAACCAAAGCTGAGCCACTGCTTTCCCAAGCTGTTTCCAGACACCCAGGCCCGGGCGGGCTAAATGTTGTCAAGGAGGCTGAGCCCTCGGCCGGCCGATCACGGCCTCTCACCACGTGTGGTTTTCACAGACATCGGCCTGGCTCGGTGACCATTCCCTTCCATTCAGTCTAGCTTTTCTGTCACTTTATGCTCCTTTCTGTCCCCCAGGTGGGACCCTTTCCCTCCCCTGTCACCATAACAACTCGGCCTGAGTCCTTCACGGGCTGTGTCACTGGGAGGGGACAGGCCCCCGGGAGCTGCTGCTGGTTCTGTGGGGGGGGAGGGCGTCAGAGCCCCCGGGTGGGGTCATGGCCTTCCGCACGGCCGCTGAGGCAGGCCACGTCATGCCAGAGCAGGGCTGGGCTCAGCCTTTGCAAAGCCCAGAGGCTCACTGGATCTACCGAAGTATTTTTCTTTCTTTCTTCTCTTTTTATTTATTTATTTATTTATTTATTTAGTGTGTGTGTGTGTTTTTAATATATTTTATTGATTCTTTTATAGAGAGGAAGGGAGAGAGATAGAGAGCCAGAAATGTCGATGAGAGAGAAACATCGACCAGCCGCCTCCTGCACACCCCCCACCGGGGATGTGCCCGCAGCCAATGTACATGCCCTTGGCCGGAATCGAACCCGGGCCCTTTCAGTCCGCAGACCGACGCTCTACCACTGAGCCAAACCGGCTTCGGCTCTTTCTTCTTTTAAACCAATGAGCAAGGCCCAAAGGGGCTCTCTCCCTCCTCTGGCTAACGGAGGACGGCCAGCACCTCAGGCCGCAGTCCTCTCCGACTCTCACCACCGCTTCAGAGAGACGAGGGGCCGTCTCAGAGCCCCCCGTCCACTTGGCTCCATCCACGTGTGTCTTTACTGTCTCTGGAGCCATTGCTTGTTGCTTTGGTTTCTTTAAAAAACACACACACAACACCCCACAGCCTGCTTCTAGGGGCTGGGCGGGCGGGCAGTGCCCGGGGCCTCGCTAACCGGCTCTCTCCGCCGCAGCCTTCATCCTCCCCAAGGCGGAGATCTGCGTGCGGAACCACGTGCAGCCCTACATCCCCTCCATCCTGGAGGCCCTCATGGTGCCCACCAGCCAGGGCTTCACCGAGGTGCGGGACGTCTTCTTCAAGGAGGTCACCGACATGAACCTGAACGTCATCAACGAGGGCGGGGTGGACAAGCTGGGCGAGGTGAGGCCCCCCGCCTGACCCGGGCCGGCAGAGGGGCCGGGCACAGCGGGCTGGGGCTGCTGGGGGCCGGCATCAAGGGAAGGGGACCCCCCCCAGCCTTTATAAGCCGAGTGGGTTGTAGAACAGCAGACCAGAGAAGGGAGGGAGGGAAGGAGGGAGGATGGGAGAGGGGAGGAGAGGAGGAAGCAGAGGCGAGTGCAGAGACGAGGTGTGAGGTTAAGGTAGAAGTAGGTACGGCGAGCCATTCTTGTGCCCCGCGCACAGACGGCCCAGCTCTCCCTGTCCCTCGGTTGTCTGGTTCTTGGGGTGAACGCCTTCACAGACCCCATTCTGAGTACTCGGCTGCCTGGAGCCCACATGGCTGTCAGGTGAAGAGAGAGATCCCATCTTAGCCTCCTCTCTACCTTAAATTGGAGAGTCTCCAGACGACATCACCATGGAGTCTGAGAACCAGAAAGGAACTTAGAGGTCAGGAGAAGCCGTGGGACTCTGAGGCTGAGGAACCTGAGGCTCAGAGAGGCCGAGTGCCCTGGCCCAGGTCCCCCCGCGCCCAGGAGGGAACAGGACCCAGCAGCTTCCAGGCTGTGCTGCTGGACCCTGTTCCTCCGGCTTCCGGTCCCAGCCCCGGGGCCGTGGCTCCGAGGGCCAGGCAAGGTGTGGGCCTGGGGTGGCCTGCCACGCAGGTGGCCCCAGCTCAGGTCCCGCCTCCCCGCAGTACATGGAGAAGCTGTCCCAGCTGGCGTACCACCCGCTCAAGATGCAGAGCTGCTACGAGAAGATGGAGCCGCTGCGGCTGGACGGGCTGCAGCAGCGCTTCGACGTGTCCAGCACATCCGTGTTCAAGCAGCGAGCACAGATCCACATGCGTGAGGTGGGCCAGAGGCTGCTCCCGCACACCCCTCGCCCTCTCCCTCCCACAGCCCCCATCTCCCGGGAGAGCCCCCACCCGGGCCCACCCTCCTCTCCTGCGCCCGGCACCCACGCCCGGCCCGTGTGTTCGGAACACCTGTCTCTGCTCACCTGGCTGATTGGAACTCATCTTTCAGTCTCAGCTTAGAAGCCCCTTCCTCCGTGCAGCCCTCCTTTCCTTACTCCCAAGCCCTTCCTGCAGGGCCCAGAGCCTCTTTCCTCTGTCCCTGAGGCAGGGCCTGCCCGGGTCCAGCCCTGTGCCAGCACCCGTGGGCACAGTGACGCTGTGAGGCGGGGGTGCAGTGAGCGCCCACGCCGCCCGCTCCTCCGGCGAGCTGGGGACAGCTGGCTGAGGGCCCTGGGAGGCCGCAGCGGTCACTCGGGGCCTGAGGTCACTCGGGCCTTCACGTGTCCCCTGGTTGTCCCGCAGCAAATGGACAACGCCGTGTACACCTTCGAGACCCTCCTGCACCAGGAGCTGGGGAAGGGGCCCACCAAGGAGGAGCTGTGCAAGTCCATCCAGCGGATCCTGGAGCGGGTGCTGAAGGTGAGGGGTCTGCCCGGCTGGCACCACGATGGCTGCCCCTAAGGGAGGCGCCACCGCCCTCTTGTACAAATGAGGACGCAGAGGCTGAGGCCAGACCGCCAGCCTCCCACCCTCCTGCCAGGGCCAGGGGCCACCGGCTCAGAACCCCCCTCTCTCTCCCGGCAGAAATACGACTACGACAGCAGCTCCGTGCGGAAGCGCTTCTTCCGGGAGGCGCTGCTGCAGATCACCATCCCCTTCCTGCTCAAGAAGCTGGCCCCCACCTGCAAGTCGGTGAGCAGCCCTGCCCCTCAGCCCCTCCCCCAGCCCCCTCAGCCCCTCCCACAGCCCCCTCAGCCCCGCCCACAGCCCCTCAGCCCCTCCCACAGCCCCTCAGCCCCTCCCACAGCGCCCCCCCCCCCGTTCCCCTCAGCCCCTCCCACAGGTCCCCCCCCCCCCGTCCCCCTCAGCCCCGCCCACAGCCCCCTCAGCCCCTCCCACAGCCCCTCCCACAGCGCCCCCCCCTTCCCCTCAGCCCCTCCCACAGCCCCCTCAGCCCCTCCCACAGCCCCTAAGCCCCTCCCACAGCCCCCTCAGCCCCTCCCACAGCCCCTCAGCCCCTCCCACAGCGCCCCTCCCCGTTCCCCTCAGCCCCTCCCACAGCCCCCTCAGCCCCTCCCACAGCCCCTCAGCCCCTCCCACAGCGCCCCTCCCCGTTTCCCTCAGCCCCTCCCACAGCCCCCTCAGCCCCTCCCACAGCGCCCCCCGTTCCCCTCAGCCCCTCCCACAGGTCCCCCCCCCCGTCCCCCTCAGCCCCGCCCACAGCCCCCTCAGCCCCGCCCACAGCCCCCTCAGCCCCGCCCACAGCTCCCCCCTCCCGGTCCCGGGAGCGGAGCCAGCCTGACCAGCGCCCTGGCCGGTGGGATCCGCGGACCCTCTGCCGCCAGGCCCTGACTGCCCCTCCGCCCCCTGCCCGCCTCTCCTCGCAGGAGCTGCCCCGGTTCCAGGAGCTGATCTTCGAGGACTTTGCCAGGTTTATCCTGGTGGAGAACACGTACGAGGAGGTGGTGCTGCAGACGGTCATGAAGGACATCCTGCAGGGTGCGTGCCAGCCCCGGGTGCGGGGGGGGGGGTGTCGCTGGGAGCAGGGGTGGGGGTGGGGGCAGCCACCCCCACCTCCGCTGTGCCGGGTGGGATTCTTATTGCCAGGAGGGGGATGGAGGAGGCCGCCAGAGGCCGTTCTCGTGGGGTCAGTGAGCTGCAGAGACAGTCATGAGGTGTCATGAGGTGTCGGCCTGTGGGCTGTGCAGCCACAGGAGGGCAGCGCCCAGTCTCTGTGCCTTAGTTTCGGGCCGTGTCAGATGAGTGACGGGGTGGCACGGTGGTTGCCAGCTTGGGCTCTGGGTGAGGGTCACGGCGGCTCCTTCCTAGCAGTGAGGCCTGGAACGAGTCCCGGCCCAGGGACAGCACCCCGCAGGCCGGGGGAGGCCTCTGGGGGTGATGCTGGCCGCACCTGGGCACCGCGGAGGGGGGTGGCGTGTCCCCGGGCACATGTGCTCACGCCGCCCGTTGGCCCCGCAGCCGTGAAGGAGGCCGCCGTGCAGCGGAAGCACAACCTGTACCGGGACAGCGTGGTCCTGCACAACAGCGACCCCAACCTGCACCTGCTGGCCGAGGGCTCGCCCATCAACTGGGGCGAGGAGTACGGCGGCGGCGACGGCGGCGGGGGCGGCGGCAGCCCCGGCCCCCGGGCCCCGGAGGCGGCCACCCTCTCCGAGAAGCGGCGGCGCGCCAAGCAGGTGGTGTCCGTGGTCCAGGACGAGGAGGCGGGGCTGCCCTTCGAGGTTGGCCGCGAGCCACCATCCCCGGCGTCCCCGGACAGTGTCACCGAGGTCCGGGACCTGCTGGCCCAGGATCGTGGGGCCGAGAGCCCCCCGCCGGCCTGCCCCCTGCTCAACGGGGCCCCGTTGCCCGCGATCCCTGCGCCCTCACCACCTCCGCCCTCCTCGCCGCCTGCAGCCTCCTCGCCGCCTGCAGCCTCTCCGCGGGCCTCGCCCCTCCAGCAGCTCCCGCCTGGCAAGGCTGTGGACCTTGAGCCTCCAAAGCCCAACGACCAGGAGACCGGGGAGCAGGAGTCCGGCCCGGGCGGCCGGCCCCCCATCCACACCACCACCGAGGACAGCGCCGGGGTGCAGACTGAGTTCTAGGCCGGTCGCCCCCAGCTTCTGTTGGACACGGCACAAGGCCCCTCCCCCTGAGGCACCGGCAAGCTTGGCTCCTGGGATTTGGATTCGTGCCTCCAGGCGGGGCTGGGGCGGCTCCCCGGGCTGAGCAGGGACCGGCCCGCCTGAAGTCACTTTATTGGGTTTGTCGTACTTCGTTGCTGTCTTCTCTTCTGTGGGGTGATCTCGGCTTTCCTGCTTGGCTAGGGGTTGAGCAAAGCTGAGGGGCCTGGGGAGCACCGGTTCTCTCGGTCCTCCCCTCCTGCCTTTCCTCGTTGGCCCGTTTCCCTAAAGGGTCTTGCTATCCTGGCGAAGAGGGAGGTAAAGGCATCGTCTGCTGACTCAGAGCCCACGCGGCTCCTCCCCTCTCATCAAGGGCTCGTTGGAACCAGGAACATGGAGCGTCCAGGCCCGGCCCTGGGCCCCCTCCCCTCTGCTCTCCCAGGCAGGGCCCGGAAGCCAGTTTTGGAGTGGACGGGGCCTGGCTTTCCCCACCCGGATGAGGAATCATAAGGCGGGTCCTCAGGCCAGAGCCAGGCTGGAGGGTGGGGGGAGGGGCCACACGCCTGGGGCTGGAATATGCTGGTCTGGGGCGAGGAAGTGTCTGAGGGCAGGAAAAGGGCAGGAAAGAATGAGCCATGCAAGCAGGAGGCCAGAGGGCAGAGGTTGCTGGAGGCCGGGCTGGCCTGAGGCTTGCTGGGCTGGGCTGAGGGCAGCGGCCCCGCTCAAGGGCAGGGTTGTGGATTGTCTTCCAAGGGCCACCTCCAAGGTACAGCTGCCTGCAGCGGGAGCTCAGGGCTCCTGAGGGTCGCGGCTCCCTCCAGAGCACCACTGGTCGCCGCTCTGAGGGCTTGGGGTCAGGCTGAGGCTCGGCCCTTGCTGCCTGAGTCCTCAAGTCACCTCAGCCTGAACATTCCAGGCCCGTTTTCAAATGTGAGTCACTGAGGGCCCAACTGTCCTCAGCCCCGTCCCTGGGGGTGAGGGTCAGGCTGAGGCAACCCCCGGCCTGGCAGTCCCAGGCCCCGCCCCTGCTGCTTGGATGACAGGGTCCTCGGGGTGGGCCAATAAGTCCTGCACGCCCCCTCGATCCGCTTTCCGGGCCCGGGCCTTGGACCCCAGGGTGGACGGCAGTGGTTGGTGCCAGTGCCCCACCCTGCAGCCGGAAGTTCAAACACCTCACCAAACCTCTACCAACACATTCCGTCTTAAGATGCCCTCCTCTAGTGCCTTCTTTTGGGGTTTTCCAATCATTCCTCCCAGACATTGTATTGAAAACATTAAGCGAACTGTTCAAGCTTCTACTAATCAATAAATGCTTTATTTAAAGCCGGCGGCTCTGTGTGGTGCTGGCGGGAGGCCTGGCCTCTGGCCGGAGACTGGCTTTCTGGCTCACTTGCCCGAGGACTCCAGGTCAGAGTCCTCACTCAGCTCCCCCTGTTGGACAGAGGAGGAGACAGGCTCAGAGGGCAGACAGAGCACGGTGACTGCCTGCCTGCAGCTGCGCTTCCTCAGCTCGGTCTGGGCGGGGGTCCTCCCGGCAGTTTTAAGGCCCCGTGGCCGTGGGGCACCCACAGCTGGGTTGGGCCTCCGGCTCATGCTGGACCCAAACAACGATGCCATGTTTGCGAGACTCCTGACCACACGGCACCTGCTGTGGGCTGGCACCTTCCAGGACCAGAACCTGGCAGCAGCTCCAGCATGCGGTGCCATCATCACCATGTCACCAATGCATAAACTGAGGTTGAGGGACCCCCCACCACACACACACACACAACTGGTGGGGACGGCTGCCTCTTCCACGGGTAAAGACACGTTCCTCCTGGGTAGATGGGAGCGTCACTGTAGCGGATGTTGGTTTTCTTGGTACCAGGCTGCCCATGGTGGCCAGGGGCTGCGGGCTCGCCCACGAGGGCTGGGTGTGGAACAGCAGGGGCTGTGGGGCCACAGACCAGGGGTTCACCACGGCCTGGCGCCGTCCTCAGCGAGTCACTAACTCCACCTCAGGCGCCTCGCCTGTACGAGGGGAATCGCCAGTCCTTTCTCCCAGGACAAACGTGCTCTGCACAGTGGCTCTGCCCACCTCAGGCCTCCGCCTCCCCTGACTAGGGGAGCCAGCAGGGCGAGTGGGGAGGGGGAGAGAGGCATCGCAGGAAGAGGCCCCAGCTCCCCCCTGGAAAACGGGACTCACACAAGGAGCCTTTGTCCATTTCAGCCCGCAGGACTGATGGGCGGTCCCAAGAGGGAGGGGAACTGAGGCCCAGGGCCCTTTCTGCCACCCCAGGCCTGTCCCCTGCGTCCAGTTGGCTCTGGGCACTGCCCCTGGGGTGACCACCGGTCTCCATCAGGGCCCGTCATGCCCAGCATTGAACGGATGGGAAATAGGACGGGAAGCGGCCAGGCCCACGGGGGACAGCCAGCGGCAGAGCCCAGGCACCTGAGCCGGCCTGCCTCCAGCCCAGAGACAGCTCTGCCTGTGGCTCAAAACCATGTGCCAGAAAAGGCACAACAGCATGTCACTCTACAGCCAGAACAAGGTGCACGCTCCTGGGACTGCAATGAACAGCCTGCACTGCCCTCTCCTAGCTGCAGGTCCGGGCACCAGCCCCTCAGCCGGGCATAACCACAGCTTGGTCCTGACACAGCGCAACCTGCTCCGCTGACACCTGTGCCCTTCTCTCTGAGCCGTTTCTCCACCCGCCGCAGGGGTTTGCGAAACTTCACGTTGGGGAATGACTCTGCCTCCTCCCTTTCCTTCTGACCGAGGTGCAGTCCTCCCTGACCCCACTCCATCCCTGGACTCCTCCCCTCCATCAGGACCCAGTGATGACTCGAAGCAGCGGGCTGGGAGTGGGTTTATTGGCAGTCCTGCTTCGGGTCTGCAAAGCGCATCGCCTGCCCTTGGGCCGCACTGAGAGAGGTGGTGCAGGTCTGGAGAGCAGTGAGGAGGCAAGCAGGGGCTGACGTCGCCTGAGGCACAGGCCCGCACTGACCACGTTCCCGCCGATCGGACAGCCTGTGGCGGCCTGTGGCCTCTCCTCCCCCCATCAGGGCCCCCTGGCTCCCACCCCCTGGGCATGGGGCAGCACTGTCTGCGCTCCCCTGACAACACCGAGGCTCCTGGAGGGGCGGTGCCTGCCGGAGTCGGCTGGGGAGGGTGGAGCACACAGGCCAGGACACTCAGTCCCGTGCTCAGAGGGTGCCACCGCTGCCCTCCACACCCTCCCCAGTCCCAGAGTGCTCCCCTCTTCCACAGTGTCCAGGTCATCAGCTAGGAACGCTCGTTTCTGCCCAGCCGGCCAGCTGCTTGGAGATCAAGGGAGGGGGCGCCCTCCTGGGCTGTAGGGTGGGGCCCAGGACAGAGAGCCCTTACTGGTCTGGGGAGAGCAGGGTGAGCTGGAGCCCTGGGCCTGCAGGTGTGGCCGTGGGCCGGAGGGCCGGGGGCCAGGCGGGCGCTCAGCTGCTGTGGTAGATCCGGAGGCGCTGGGCGATCTCCTGGCGGCACAGCGGGCAGGTGCGCAGCGGCTGGCAGCACTGCAGGCAGCAGCAGACGTGGCCGCAGTTGAGGAAGATCATCTGGGCCTGAGGAGAGAGCGGGCGTCTGGGCTCTGCGGCTGGTGGTTCCGAACCCTCAACCATCCAGGAACACCAGCCACCCAGCAGGTGAACATCTAGACCTGCCTCTGCTGGCCGATCGCCCTCCTCCATGTTTTGTTAACAATCTATACGTGCCCGGGAGCCCTGCCCCCTCTTTCTAATATGAAACTGGATTACACGCTCCATGTTTTACTACTTGCCTGCCACCCTCCCTCGGGGTGGCGGCCGTGATGCCGTTCCCAATTTTTGTTTTGTGTACACTTGCCCAGCCCCCAGTCTAACAGCAATTCCAACATTACGGCCTAGAAGCCACGTCTACGCTTTGCGTGTTTCCTCCTTTCAGGAACTGACCAAGACAACAGTCAAGGTGTGCTCCCACCTCGTTCCAGGCTGCGCAGCTCAGCACTGTTTGTAAAATGAAATTGGAAGCCAACCTATGCGACCCCAAAGCAGGAATTTGGTTAAATTTATAACCAATGAATCCTTCTATATCACGCCTCCCCCGATGTGTGGTGAAGACAGAGGGAAATCAAATGCCCTAACATGGCCGCCTTTTCTAAGTAGGATCGCATGGTGGAGGGAGGGTGAGCTTTAATTTTATATGCTGTGTTGTGTATGGAACCATAAAAGACCCCAAACAGCTACAGCAATCTTGGGAAAGAAGAATGAAGTAGGAGGGATCATAATACCAGATATCAAACTATACTACAAAGCCATTATAAGCAAAACAGCCTGGTACTGGCACAAGAACAGTATAGACCAATGGATCAGAACAGAGACTCCAGAAATTGGCCCACACTGTTATGGCAAATTAATACCTGACAAAGGAGGCAAGAACATACAATGGAGTAAAGATAGTCTCTTCAACAAATGGTGCTGGGAAAACCGGACAGACACATGAAAAAAAGATGAAACTAAACCACCAACTTACACCATCCACAAGAATAAACTCAAAACGGATGAAACACTTAAATGTAAGCCATGAAACCATAAAAATCAAAGACCCCAAGGAGGGAGGCATGGGACAGACTGACATACCTCGATGTGGGGTTGGGGAGACGAGAAGAGATCAACCAAAGAACTTAGATACTTATATGCAGAGCCCATGGACATGGGCAATAGAGAGGTCAAAACCTGGGGGGGATGGGTAATGGCTGGGAGGAAGGGAAAGGGAGGAAAATGGGAGACAACCATAATACTGCCAGCAATAAAAAAAATATATTAAAAACCTTCTGGGGGAAAAAACCATAAAAATTTTTATATGTTGTGTTGTTTAATTTTTACAATAAGAGTGAATGTTGTAATGGGTTTTTTTTTTAGACGGTTTTAAAATAGCCTCTTCAGAGAAAATTGTATTGTTGATGTTTAAGGACTTGAGAAATTTTCCTTAATGTATTTGTTAAGTAGGGAAAACACCCTCTTTGAAAAAAAAAAAAAGTTCCAGAAAATGATGCTAGCATTGCTCATATTTGGGTCATGGGATCATGGGTCACTTTTATTTCCTGTGTTTTCCACAGTTTCTAATGAGCACCAGACACTTATGTGAGTAGAGAAAGTGTTTGGGAAGACTACCCCTGGGGAGGCCCGGATGGCCGCAGGCAGGGGGCCGGCTGGCGGGGGGCGGCCAGCTCCTGCTCCACACTCACCTCCCGCTCCAGGCACACCACACACTCCGAGGCCTGCACCTCCAGCTCCGCGGGCGGCGCCGAGGGCTTCGAGGACTCAGGAGGCTCCTCAGGGGCCGTGGGCTCCGGGGCCCCGAGGGCCTCCGCCGGGGGTGGTTTCAGCAGCTCTGTGGGGACCAGGGAAAGGGGTGAGCCAGGGCCTGTCCCAATGACCCCAACCCCAAGGGCTGCCCCTAGCCCTGCCTGCCCCACTGGACACTGAGCTGGAAGGTGAGGGTGCTCTGATCTCAGAATGGGGCGGGAGAGGGGAGAGCACCTTACCACACACCCTCTTATTTCTCTTCTGAGTCTCCCGCCCCATCTGTAAATAGGGAGTGCTGGGACACAGGTGGGGTGGGGTGGGGGGCACGCACTGGCTAATTGGGGTCTCTTACCCCTAAGGACCCCTGGACCTTTAAGGGCCATCCTGCAAGTAGGGCTGCCACTTTCAGAGATGAGACATGAGCTCAGAGAGGGGGAGCTACTTGCCCAAGGCCACAGCGCCACCTGGTGGTGGAGTCACAGCACAGGAGCCCCTGGTTAGGGGCTCTGGGGTGGAGGAGCCTCCCTCTCAGCTTCACCCAGAGGCCAGGTGATGGAGGAGCAGGGACAGGAGTGAGAAATCCCCACGGCTGCTCCCCGCAGCCCTGGCAGGGCCCCCAGCGGGCCCACTGCTCTCCCCTGCAGCCAGCCGCCAGCCTGAAGCCAGACATCAGAGTGGCCCTTCCACGGCGCTCTGATCATCACCCAGTGGCACCACCGCCACCCCTGAGTCTGTCTTCAGCCCTGAGCCCACCCTGATCTCAGTCCCCATGTTTCACTGATTCTGTGGTTTGACTTATAGTTTTTTTATAGTTGGGGGGAAAAGTGAAGAATTTTCAAAGGTTATTACAACCCTAGACACTGTAACGGTATCAGGGTGCCCCAAGTCATCATGTTAAGAGGCCCTTCTATACTTAACATAACACATAGGGAGTCCTGGGAGCAATAAGAGGATTTCCTGGCCCTTCTGGAGCTCAGAAGGAACCATCCCGCCACAGCCCCCTTCCTGTGGGCTGGGCACAGCCGGGGCATCACACACGGCGGCAGGGACATCCTGAGCTGGGGATTAGCTCCGGGCAGGGAGCAGCAGCTCCTGCTAGCTCTGGGTTGGAGGGAGATGGTGAGAGGTTTGGGATGCTGGAGGGACTCGGAGTGAAAGGTACCTGCAACTCCTGCTCCAGGGGTCTTCTGCTATGGTGTCACCTTTGTTGCAACCCCATCAGGTGGGCACTGTTGTCATCCTAACGTTTGCCAATGTTAGGGCAACCCCAAGTCCTGATGGCAAACTCTTCTGGACCTCCACTCCGAGTGGAGGCAGACATACATCTGGAGGGGGCTATTCTGCACAATACTTGATACTAACAGGCTGAAGTTTGTGACTTTTTCTACCCTGTTTCCTCGAAAATAAGACAGTGTCTTATATTAATTTTGGCTCCCAAAGATGCGCAAGGTCTTATTTTCAGGGGAAGTCTTATTTTTTCCATGCGCTAGGTTTTATTTTCGGAGGATGTCTTATTTTCGGGGAAACACGGTAGGTAGAGTAAGTCCCTGATGTAAAATTGGCTGGAAAACTGGCATCTGCAGATGGCATGGCCCTGCCATCAGCCCTCATATCTGGGGACCCAGCCAGGCAGCCCGAACTCCCGCCCCCTTCGGTCTGGTCTGGCACCTCCACTTCAGTCTGTCCCAACGAGATCCTGCCCAAGGCTGGCCCTCCGTGGGCTTGCCCAGCCTGGCAGCCCGCCCTCTCCTTCATTCTTGTCCTAGGCCCCAGGCCTCCTTTCCTGAGGGGCAGCAAAGCCCAGTGGTTCGGCTGTTTGCCGGCTGTGTGATGTGAGAGACGAGCTAACCTCTCTCCGCCTGTTTCCTCACCCCTCAACTGAGGATAACAATGCCCACCTGATGGGGTGGAAACGGGTGACACACATGGTACACGTGATATGGCTGGCAACCGCCTGGCACCTGGACCATGCTCGGCACACAGGAACCCAGTTTCCATGCCTGCCCTCCTCGGTACTGCTCTCTCCTGGCCTATATGACCTGCACTTACCCTCACACCCCGTCACAGACGCCCTCCCAGACACCCTGGATTCAGCTGGTTTCTCCTTGATTCCAAGGGTGTGTGGTTCTGTGTCTGCAGGGTGGGTTTAGGGAAGGTCACGGGACAGGGAGCCGAGGGCCCTGAAATGCTGCAAGGAAACTCCCGTTTTTGTGCCTGTTTTTCTCATGTGTGTGTCCTGTTCCTTTAAGGAAGGAACCTCAAGGACTACCAGGGGCTAGACCCAGCCTTTAGGGCCCCACCTGAAAAGTAACCACAGTCCACACGCCAGTTTGGCGTCGGTACCTGGCTGGATCCTGGCCGCATCCAGCAGCTCCCGGGCTTTCCGCAGGATCTCGTGCTGCAGGCCAGCTTCTGAGACTCCCACCTGCAGAGTCCGAGGAGAGCAGACTGTGGCCGGGCTGGGCCGGAGCCCCGGGGCCGCCTCACTCCCGCCTCACACCTTCAGCCAGGGCGCCCTGGGATGTTGGCTAAAGCAGACCTCACCAAGAACGGCAAGAAGAGCAAGCGACCGTGGCCAGATTGGGCCTGTGGCCCAGCGCTGCGCTAACCTCCCGCGAGAGGCTGCCCACCTTGGCCAGGTCCTCCAGGCTCATCCGGCTCAGCATGTCCAGCGAGATGCGGTGATGGGCAAAGATGGGCAGATAGTGCTCGGCGGACAGCTCCACCAGCAGGGCCGCCAGCGGGCGCTCCATGCCCTCCTCCTGCGCAGGCAGAGGCGCGGGCACCGAGAATGGGAAGAGAAGCAAGAAGCCATTATTTACATCAGCGAACAAAGGGTGTGAATATCTCTAACCCAAGTGTCAAAGGCATTCTTGGAACTTTTCCTACAAAAACGCATGTGTAAGCACAGAGATGGATGTGCAGGAAGTCACTGTCGCTCTCTTTGTGAACTTGAAGTGCCATGGGGAGGGGGCTGCTTCAATAAAGAGGGCCATCCATATGCAGCTGTCGGGAAACAATGTGGACTCTACATGTCCAGGCCTGGACAGCTGCCCATCACAGCCAAGAGGAAAAAGAAGCTGCCAAATAGTATGTTCTAGAAAGACTCCATTTTTACTTAACGTTAAAAAAAGTGTTGTGGCCAAAACCGGTTTGGCTCAGTGAATAGAGTGTCGGCCTGCGGACTGAAAGGTCCCAGGTTCGATTCCGGTCAAGGGCATGTACCTTGGTTGCGGGCACATCCCCAGTAGGAGGTGTGCAGGAGGCAGCTGATTGATGATTCTCTCTCATCGATGTTTCTAACTCTCTATCCCTCTCTCTTCCTCTCTGTAAAAAATCAATAAAATATATTAAAAAAAAAAAAAAAAAAAAGAAGTGTTGTGGGGGGAGAGGGAGGACATAGACAGGGAGACAGGACCACATCCGGCTTGTCCACACAGGTGCCCGGCGACAACACTGTCGCCCCCTTTGCTGGCAGCTGTCTGCCCCTCCCCGGAGCAGACCCTCCCTCTTGCCCCTGTGCCCCGGGGTCCCTCCTGTGCCCCGGGGTCCGGCCACCAGAAGCCCGAGTGGAATGCAGCCGGAAAGGTCAAGCGGCAGCGTGTCCCCGAGGCCCTGGTGCGGGCGGCGCCACCGGGCCGTACCTGCAGCTTCAGGGACAAGGGCTTCTGGTTCAACAGCCGTTGGTACTGAATCAGCCAGTAATTCTCCTGCTTGGTTTCACTTTTGGCTTCTAACTCCGTCTGCCAGAACGAAGGTGATGCTGTTAGTTAGAAAGCGGTAAGTAAAAACGATGACGATGATGATAACTGAACGGTGCTCCTCTGAGCGTGTGGACAGAGGAACAGGGTTGGAACACAGGCACCTCCTCAGTCCCCCTTTGGGCCTGAGTGCCCTTTGGTGGTCACTCCCGGGCCTAGCTGGCTCCCAGCTCCTGGCCTGGGCGGTGGACACACCTCTCTCCTGGAACCTATGGCCCTGAACCTCATGTTCTGCTGAGGTGCTGCTCCCTCCCCTAGTGAGTCCTGAGATGCCCCTCGAGGGCAGGAACCCAGGGCCAAGTATATGGCTGCTTCTGCACCATCCACATCGCTACAATCTGCACACAGTGCAGCTGGGGTTCTGGAGGAAGGCACCTTCTGACTGGCACAAGCATGGCACTGGGGCTTGCGCCGGGCTCGGAAACCTTGGAGCTGGTCTCAGACTCCTCTGAACCCTGCACAGGGCCTGCTCCTGGAGCTGAGAGGGGCCTGGAGCTCAGAGGCGCCTGGAGCAGTCCTGACACCAACCCCAGCCCCAGCCGGTGGGCTGGCCTCCGTCCTCACCGCTCACGTGCACTTGGGATGTGGAGGACACGACCTGGCTGCTACCTAAATGCAGCTCTGCCACCCTAACGATGTGCCAGCGCGAAACCCGTGTGGGAACAGGGGGCAACTGGGTAATTCCTGTCAAAGGCTTATTCAAGTCCTCTCCTGGGCTCAGCTGTTCTCAAATACTGAGCTGCAAAGACGGACAGAGAGAACTGCCTATGAAAGTCAAGAACGAGAAGCAATCTATAATACATGCTCAACAGGCCGAATGATGGCCTAGCCCAACGCAGCCGCGAACAGAATGCAGAGATGTTTCGGTGACACGGGAAGAACGGCTGGAAGCGAGCGGCCGCCGGGGTTCTGCGCTGTGTGACGTGTAAGCACGTGCACACGCAGCCACAAAGGGGCGCCACAGCGTTTGAGAAATGAACGTCAGACTGTCAGCAACAGAGAGCTCTCCGAAGGGAGACTCTTTTCCTTTGCTCTTCCATTTCCCTACGATGACCAAGACTTGAGTGACAGAAATGCTCCTAAGAATGACAAGCGTGCGGAGGGCAATCAAACCCGTGTTCGGTGCCGACGCTGAAGCCCAACACACCAGGATCGCCCGGAGCTCCTCCTCGCGCTGCGTCTTCTCTTTGAGCAGCTGCTGGAGCAGGGAGCTGAGGGCCCAGCGCTGCTCTGCGACCATCTCCTGCAACACAAGAGCGCACCCAGTGCCGCCGGAAGCTCCAGCAGCCCTGGCGCCACAAGTCCCGGGGCACCGCGGAGGGATCCCCCTCACTGCGTCCTCCACAGCCGGGGCTCACGGAGGGCGGCCTCAGCTCACGTCTCTGCCCACGACCTCAGGCCTCCCCTCCCCACCTGCTCCTAAGCCGGCCCCTCCCTCCCCTGTGGGGCTAAGGCCAGGCATGGAATCTCATGACTGATGTGGGTGGAGTGGTAAGAAACAGCAAACAAAGGAGATGACAAGCCATGGGTACCTGACCTCCTCTCACTGACCCCACAGCATGTGGGGGAGGTGCATGGCGGGAGGGCTGTCAGCCCGTCACCCCAAGTCTGGAAGGCCCTACGGGGATGGGTGTGCATGCAAACTGGAGCAGAGCCCTTGCGTGTGTCCGTGTTCCACTCATCTCTTTCCTTGGATATCCCCCTGGGGTCCCCAAAATGGGAGCCCACAAGCTCGAACGGGCGTGAGACAAGGGCACCTGCGCTGAGAGCTCAGCTCCTTCTCTCTGACACCCTTTCCAGCTCACACTGCACTCTCCCTCTGCAGCTCACCCTCTCCCGTGGCCCCGACACAGGCTGGGCCACAAGATTACTTTCCTTGTATGGAGGGGAGAGCCGGAGGCCCAGGGAGGGGAAGTGACCCGCCCCAGGTCACACAGCACATCCGTGGCGGACCTCAGACCAGGACTCCCGACCCTGGTGTTCTTTCCCTGCACGGAGAAGCCATGAGACAACCTCAGACGGCCCCCGAAAGCAGACGGCTCTGCTCAAGGCCCGGGATGGGGCACACGTCCTCACCACCACTGTCACGCCCTTCCGTGGACCACCAGACTGAGGTGCGGGGAAGGGAAAGGGCCGCCCCTCTCCCTCCGGCCCAGGTCACACAGCGGGACTGCGCTGCACAGAACCCAGGCCCCAGCCTTCCAGGCCAGACGCCGCCGGCCAGTCCCTGCGGCCCCTTCTCTGTGAGCAGGACAGCAGGCCGAGGTCGCAGAGAAGCTGCCTGCAGGGAGCGACGCAGCCACGGCTGGGCCCTCTCGTCCGGACATCCCTGCGACACCAAGAAAGCTCCTTCCCCAGAGGATGTCAGCCCGTGAGTGGAACCAGCGCCCCAGAAGCATGGCTTAAAGAGACAGGGAGCTCAGCAGCAGCCCCGCTCCAAAACAAAGAAAAACGGAGATGGAGATGGCACCTGGTGAGCCTTGGCAATGAAGCCCTCCTTCCTCTGACCCGCCTGCCCTAAGCTTGCCTGTGCTCCCATCAGCCTCTGGGCTTGGGGCGCCCTCCAAGGTCACAGCCACGGAGGAGACCTGTCCGGCTTCCTGGAGAGGTGATGGGGCACCAGGTGGGAATTCATGGGGTACAGGGGGGGGGACCGGGCAGGCCAGGGAGCCCTACATACCTGTAGTGCCTCTGTGTCCAGGGATTTCCTCTTTAACTCCAGCTGTGTCAGCTGCAATAACTCAGTTTCTATTAACTTAATCTAAACAGAAGATGAGACAGGGTTTTTTTTTATGTACATTAACCATAGTTCAGTTCTGTGCCGCTGCTCTCTGACGGCCAAGGGGGGTGGGGGGTCCTGAGCATCTTTTCTGGGCATCTCTAGAATGAGGGGCCCTGCATGCTTTGGGCAGGGGAGTGGACACGCCTGCCTGGTCAATACTGCTGACCAATTCTCTTGCTTCCTCTGCAGAGCTGTCCCGGACAGGAGCAGAGGGTCATGGCAGTGACTGAATAATAATAATAATAATAATAATAATAATAGGAGTATTAGATGATATTTATTGAGGATTCTGCATGGTAGGCCTGTGCTGGGCACTTTATATATATCCGTTTGTCAATTCTCCTCTGGCTATTAGGAAGTTTTAATGCCTCCATTTTACAGACAAGGAAACTGAGGCTCAGAGAGGGTAAGTAACTTGCCTAACGACACAGAGCAGATACGTGAGTGAGCCTTTTCCCTGGATGTGCCTTCTCAGGGTCTAAAGGGAAACAGCTGGCCTGGCGGGTCAAAACCACTCCCAGTGAGAATATCTAAGGGTCACTGCGCACCCCAGGGTGTGACTGGGGACTTTTAACCCTGCGGGTCTGACCCACAGCCTGTGCCTCTGACCCTAAGTTGCTAGGTCCCCACCAACCCCTGGTCAGAGGAATGAGCTTCATGTCCGGCTATGTGGGATTGAAATTAAAGAGGGAAATAAAAAGGTAAGCTGGTATTGGCCAAAAAGGAAAAGAATAAAAAGGAAAAAACAAAAACATGCAGAATGTGGAATTCAGAGTGTTGAGGACGATGGATGAGCATTCCCACAGCCTGAAAGCTCACTTTACCTCCAGCCCAGAGCCAGTGGGCCCAGAGGCCACAGCGGGGGCTGCCCAAAGCCAGCCCAGGCCAGCTGACGCCAGGCCCTCGCTGCCCCCTCAGGTGGGAAATCCAATCTGTCCCAGTTCAGAGCCGATGGGGACACTGGGGCTTGAGCCGGCTGCCTGCAGAGTGCTCAGCACAGAGGCTGCCCTTCCCCTCAGCCCTGGGCACCCACAGTGCTGCCTCGGGCACCTCCGAACAGCCAGCCCCTGACTGAGGTTCTGGGAGGAAAGGGAGCTTCTGCGGAAGGCCTCCTGCTGAGCTGTGGAGGAGCCAGGATTCCACCGTAACCAGCTGCCTCGGTGTCTCTGAAGGCTGACAAGGCAGGTCTAGAAGGGGGTCCACGACCCCCACTCACCTGGTTCCTGATCTGCCGGTGCATCAGGTCCTTCTTCACCTGGAGAGCCTCAAACGCAGCCTTCTGCATGGCGCTCTGCAACGAGACAGCTGTGAGCGGGGCCGACGGGGGTGGGGGGGGGGGCAGGCTTGCAGTGCTCTGCGGGCTTCTCTGTGGTGTGATTACAGGACGGCTGTCACCCCCACTCCCTGCCCTTTCAGTCCTCGTGGTGGAGCCCCATGGAGTGGGTGCCAAAGGGAAAGGGGATGCTTCTCTGGATTTCAGCAACCAGATCCCCACCCAGAGGCCTCTCCCTGCCCCTATTCCTGGTGGTTTGTACTAAACGCACTAAGCATGTGGGGTCTCGCACGGTATCTGGGACAGGGCTCCATGCAGAGTCTGCCCCAGCATGCCCTTCCTGTGCCCCTGCCCTCATGCCCTGGGCAAGGGCTCACCTCCTGCAGGATCTGGCTGATGGCTTTGTTCTGATCCATCTGCTGCCATGACAGAATCTGCTGGAACCGCTCATCCATTGCAGCCATGCTGCCACAAAGACAGCACATTCATTTACTCTCTCAACATTTTCTGAGCACCTACTATGTGCCAGGCACCTTGGAGGAGATCAAGATAAACCATTTATTCATTCAACAGTACTTATGGAGCGCCTGCTGGGGTCATGCTCCAGGCTGGGCAGACACAGTCTGTCTGAATCCCAGGGCCCGGAAGGAGGTGTCAGAGTCTGTGTCTGGGGGCGGGGAGTCTGTGTCTATGGAATACCGCCTCCCAGCGAGCTGCTCGGACCTAAGGAAGCTGTCCTTCCTCCGCACTCGCATCTGCACTCCCCACCCCGGCGTTTCTCGCCCTGGCAGTGGGTCTGCTCTCAGCCCCCAGAACAAGTCTAGTGATTTTGGCACAAAAATCCAAACTTGCAACCTCATGAATGTCCATGTTCGGGTACGTCCTGGCTTTGAGTTTGTTCAGAACAATCGCTGCTATTTATTGAGCCCCATGCGGCATACATTATGCTCGTTAGAGGCTCCAGCCATGTAGGGGAGGGTACTGCTTTATCTCCATTTTTCTGATAAGAAAATTGGGACTCAGAAAGGAAAAGCAACGTGCCCAAGACATCACAGTTACCAAGAGAAGTGCGTGCTCCTAAGCACGACGTCATACACCAGGAAAGAGGGCGAGAGTCGCACCTGAGGACGCAGGGGAGGCTGGCAGCTGCGCCCCCTGGAGGGGTGGAGACGCACAGGACTACTGCCTGTCCCCGTCTGGGGCTGAGGCTCCTGAGCTTTTCTCACCTGGCTCTGCCGGACGCCTGTGGCTCCCCCAACAGACACACCCACAGGGCCACGGGGGACTCGGAGAGCCACACCCAGAGTGGCTATCAGCATCGAAGGCACCCCATCACCGTCCCCCAGGGCACCCGCCCCCGACCTCAGCGGATCCTTGGCGAGGATGAGTGCACCCCCGCCAGGAGCACCCCCCCCCCAACCCCCCCCCTGCTCTGCCTGGGTTGGAATCCTGGCTCTGCCTGCTGCTGGTTGTGTTTCTTTGGGTGTGTCACATGGCATCCGAGCCCGAGGTCAGACTGTAAAATGGAGTAGTCCCTTGGACATCCCATAAGCTACTGCATGTCACATGGCCGAGAGCCCGGCACACAGGAGGGCATGAGACGTGCTGGTGATTACAGACACCTCAGTGACGGTGGAGGTTTGGCTGCAGACCACCACAATCAAGGAAATGCTGCAATGAAATGATTCACAAGAGCCCCTGGCTGGTTTGGCTCAGTGGATAGAGCGTCGGACTGTGGACTGAAGGGTCCCGGATTCGATTCTGGTCAAGGGAACATGCTCAGGTTGCGGGCTCAGTCCCCAGTTGGGGGCAGACAGAAGGCAGCTGGTCAATGATTCTCTCTTATCATTGATGTTTCTCTCTCCCTTCCTCTCTGAAATTAAAAAAAAAAAAAAAAGATATATTAAAAAAAAATTAGCCACAAGAACCTTGGGTTTCTCAGTGCATATATATGAGTTATGTTGGCATAACTGTAATCTATCAAGTGTACAATAGCATTATGTCTCAAAACGCAATGTACATTTTTGAATTAAAAAATTCTTTCTTGCTAAAACATGCTAACCATCTGAGCCTTTAGGAAAAATGGTGCCAACAGACTTGCTGGAGGATGGTTGCCACAAACCTTTAACTTGTAAAAAACGCAGTATCTGTGAAGCACAATGAAACGAGGTGTTGTCACTTTGTCACATGGCATGAGGCCCAGCTAGAAAAGTCATGGAGACCAGCCACCACCTGCCTCTATAGCATGGCTGAGGTTGGGGGGGGCGGACGGGGACTCCCTGGGCCCAGAGCCCACTCCCCCAAATCCCTTCCTCTGGACGCCTCTCCTTACCTTACCTGGAACAGGCCTGCTGGACCAAGTTCTGCCTCTGAGTCTCGTAGGTCATCTGCAGGAAGCGGTTCTTACAGCTCTCGGTCAGCATCTGCTGCATGGCGGCTGAGAGACAGGGGACGGGCTGAGGAAGGGGCACCGCCTGGGGCGGCCTCGGAGGGTTCGCCTAGTCACCCACCGGATGGTCACCCTTCAAAGAAATCTTATTTTTAAACCATAAAAGTAACAAGTTTGAAAGATTATCTGTAAAACACTGAACAACACACACAGAATCTCCTATCCTCTGTCACCCAGAGATATTACCACTTTTGATACGTATTCTTCCAGTGAAATGTAAATGCATATTTGTAGATTTTTGAAAACGAAAATGAAAACACTGAAAGCAGAGACTGGAATAGATATGTGTGCAGCCACATTCACAGCAGCATTATTCACAATAGCCAACAGGTGGAAACACCCCGATGCCCACTGGCAGATGAACAGATTAACAAAATGTGATAGATCCACACAACATTATTCAGCCTTAAAGAGGAAGGAAATCCAGAGGGAAGACATGAATGAACCTTGCGGACATGCTAAGTGAAAGAAGCCAGTCAACAAAAAGACAATGCTATGATCCCACTTACATGAAGCACCTAGAGCAGTGATCGGCAAACTCATTAGTCAACAGAGCCAAATATCAACAGTACAATCACTGAAATTTCTTTTGAGAGCCAAATATTTAAAACTTAAACTTCTTCTAATGTCACTTCTTCAAAATAGACTTGCCCAGGCCGTGGTATTTTGTGGAAGAGCCACACTCAAGGGGCCAAAGAGCTGCATGTGGCTTGTGAGCCGCAGTTTGTCGACCAGGGACCTAGAGTAACCAGACTCAGAGAAGAGAGCAGGACGGTGGGTGCCGGAGACTAGGGGAGGGGCAATGATGAGTTACTGAGTGGGTACAGAGTTTCAGTTTTGCAAGATGAAAAGTCCTGGAGATGGGGATGATAATGGCAGTACTCTAATGTGCTTAATACTACAGAACTATACAATTAAAAGTGGTTAAAATGGTAACTTTTACGTTGTATATATTTTACCACAATTAAAAAAAATTAAAATGTTATCACACTAAATATACCACTTATTTCTCATGAATACTTCCCTTTTCAAGGGGTCAACACTCAGCACCCTGTCTAGGTGACCAATAGAGCTATCTACCCCTGTCCCCCCAAACAGCCAGGCTCCATGCCCAGGACCCCTCCCACTCCCCACCCTGAGACTCACAGGCAATCTCACGTCTTCGCAGGTTCTCTGTCTCCTCCTGGGTTATGGTCATCAACTGTTCCATTCTTATTCTAGAAAACAATCCACCCGTTTATTCAGCAAACATCACATTTCCAAGAGGACATCCCATCAGAAGAACAGCACCTCCTTCAGGAAGTCCTCCTTGATGTGCCAACGTAGGTGTGCTCTGCTGCGTCACACCCTTCTCCCCTGGGGCCCTGTTCATAGAGCTTCTTGTATAAAAAGGTGGACACTCCCTTAGAAAAACAGGCAAAGGACGCAAACAGCCATTTCACTGATGCTTGAATACAAGTGACCAATAAGCATATGGGAAGACGCTTAGCATCACTGTTAACTAAAGAAGTAAAATCTTTTCAACTAGAGGACCGGCTGGGATTAGGGAAACTGACAACCATAGGTGATGGCAATGAAGGTGGCGAAACGGGCACTTTCACAGACGGGTGAGAAGAGTATACACTGGCAAAATGTTTCTGGAAGGCAATTTGGCAATACCTATCCAATGTCCTTCAAAAATATTCACATAAATGCAGATAGAGGTACTGAGGAGATATTCACCGTAACAGTATTTGTAATTATGAAAAACCGGAAACAAATTCCCATGAACAGAGGGCTAATTAAATGAATTACATTATAACCATTTAGAGGACTACCCTATAGTTATTACAATATGGCTGTTGGCATAGAAATACATCCATGAGACAATAAATGAAAATTAAAGTGTCGAACGCAAACTGTAATAAAAAAATAAAATAAAAAATAAATGAAAACATAAGAGGTAATTACATGCATGTATGTGCATGCTGAAGTGTGTGCATCCCCCCCACACACACACACGCTAAACAGGTTAGAGTGGTTTGCAGGATAATCCATCATGTTTCTGCAAGTCCTGCTTCCCTGAAGAAGCGTGTGTCCTCTGAGCCCCCTGCCCTGCCCAGGACTGCAGGCTGCTCAGGGAAGCTGCCCCGTGCACCGTGGAGCCCAGCCCCTGCAGTAAGAGTGTGCGCCAAGTAAACGATGCCACCCCCACAGCTCAGCTTGGCCCTGACCTCTCCTGGCTCCCGCAAGTACCATAGCTTCAATGGGCGGGGTGATGGGGCTGCCGTGCCACCTGGAGGGAACTCCCTATGGGAAATCTTCCCTAAGGTGTTTTAATGGCAAAATATTATACCTGCTGCTGCCACCGGTTAGTCGTCTCCTTCTGTGGGGCGACCGGCAGGGCAATTGGGGGGGGGCAGGGTGCGGCTTGCTGGCACCTGTCTTGGTTGGCCTAGGGCCTGGAGGCAGCTCCTACATTGAGCATCTGCCCCTGGTGGTCTGTGCACATCATAGCAACCGGTTGTTCCACCTGTCATTCCACTGTTCAGTTGATTTGCATATTAGGCTTTTATTATATAGGATATATTCTTATTCACATTTAAATTTTTGTCAGGAATGTGTTACAACAAACTTGCAGATAGTGATTCTTTTTCATAATGTTTCCTAATGAGCTGAATCTCCTTATAGCTTTGGGAAAACTTTCTGGCATAATCTTTGAGAATCATAAGACATTCTAACTCCAAGGCCAAAGCCGCCTCCCCTTCCCCTTTCCCGCCCCAGAAGGAAGGCCCTGCTGAGAGAGCGCCAGAACAGAAACTTACCTGTCATTTTCCAGTGACTTCAAAAGCTCTGAATTTTTCCTTTGTCTGTAGAGAAACCCACAAAAGGTCCCTGAAGCCGTCACCAGCAGGGCTGATTCCCACATAACCACCCCTCACCTCACCGGGGGTGCAGAGGGGGCTTAGTGACGGGGGCAGGGGGGTAAGGGGGGGTCTTAGCCCCACCCCTGAGGGAGGGCTGAGGTCTCGGGACAGTTAAGCACTGCAAGCCCCAGTTCCCCATCTGTGCCTTGAAACAATATTAAAAAACAAAACAAAACACTTCATGGAGTATTTGTAAAGAGTGAGTGAGGACATGGACATGTGTGTGGCCTGTAAGAAGCCCCGGGCGGAGGGCAGCTTTCCCGTGGAGCGGCCGACCCAGGAGGGCAGAGGAGCCCGTGAGGAGCAAAAGGAAGCCTGGGAGCGACAGCAGGTGTGGCGGAACCTGTTTCTGGACTCTTCTCACAGGGTTCCTAACAGATTGCTCAGGCTTCCCGAGGTCTCTGTCTGCCCCCCTTTCTCCCAAGTCCGGTCAAGGCCTGCGCTCAGCAGCTCCTACTTGGGCAGGATGGGTTAAAGCAGAGCGCCCAATGGGGTGAATGTTGACCTCAGCACTAGAGGTTACTTGAACCCTAAAATATCTTGTTAAAGCCTCCTTTACGATGGGCAACTGGGAGATGCGGGTCAGATCAGCCTTTTTAAGTTGGTGCAGAATGCGGCACCAAGACTGGATGCCAATGATGGGGACCTGGGGAGGGGGAGAGCCTGGGAGGAAGAATGACCCTTCTTTGTCTCCTCCCAGGGTTTCATGTGAGGATGGGAGCCCGACCTCTGATTGTCCTCCAGAAGCTTCTGGATCCGTTTGGAGATGTTCTGCTCCGTCTGCTTCAGCTGCTCCTGCAGCCGCTGACGCTCTGCATCGAGGTAGCGCTGGTGCTCACTGAGGCCGTGGTCCAGCCGGGACTGCTCCTGCGGCAGGCGGGCAGCTGTCCTGAGCAGCTGGGCCCCCTTCAGATGCCTTAATGCAGTGAGGGGCCCCATAGCGGGGTCAGGGGAATGTCCCCATCCTGCCAGCCCTTTCCGTGCGACCTTGGACCAGGGTCCTCCCCTTGCTAGGCTTTGCATACAAGGAGGCTGGACCAGGTGCCGTCAAGGCCCCCCAGACCCTGGAGTATGGAGTGGGCAGCCAGAACCCATCCCACGGGGCCACTCACGGACCTTCCTGACGGACTGGAGGATCTCGTCCTTCTGACTGTGGCTCTGCTGGAGGAGCTGGGCGTGCTCCCGCTGCCCCAGCTCCAGGCGCCGCTCAAACTCCAGTTTCTCCAGCATCTTCTGTTCCTGCAGGAATGGAGATGCTGGTGACTGCTGGCCCAGGCCCTGCAGGCATCAGGACACGGGACCCCACCCCGAAACTCCGAATAGTTTAGGCCAGTCATCGGCAAACTCATTAGTCAACAGAGCCAAATATCAATAATACACCAATTGAAATTTGAGAGCTGAAAACAGACTTCTGCGCATGGGCCACGAAGTTTCAATCGCACTGTACATGCGTGCCCGCACATGGTATTCTGTGGAAGAGCCACAATCAAGGGGCCAAAGAGCCGCATGTGGCTCACGAGCTGCGGTTTGCCGACCACTGGTTTAGGCTGTAGATAGTAATGCTGAGTAACCCCTCAGGGGCCCCCTTGACTAGAACAGGCTGTTTGCTGGCAGGGGCCGGTGGTTTGGAGCTTGAGCTCCAACTCACTGAGCCTCAGTCTTCTCATCTGTCAAGTGGGGACACTCTACCACCTACCAACGCTGTGAGGAAAGCACTGCTTTACCCTCTCATTTAGAGGCAGGAAGGACTTGTTTCCTCAAGTCTTTTATAATGATTGAGGTCTTTAATGTGAAGAAAGGTGACAGAGGGCAAAAGGCACTTCTTACCTTCCTCTTCTCATAGTCCGAGAACCTATTCTGGAGGGGGAAATACAGTGGTCAGAGCAGGTGGGCAGCCCGGCACCATTCAGATTCCCTGGCCCACCCCGGAGTACGCATCAGAAGGGGGGGGGGTGAGGACGAGGGGTGGGTGGTTCAGGGGACACCGAGGTTGAGAACCAGGGGCAGAGTACCCCACAGAAAGGTCTTCAGGACAGCGGTAGGTGCAGCTCTGAGAAGGTGCTCAGAAAGGAAGACCCAGACCGAACTAGCTGAGCCCTTGGGGTGTCTGCACACAGGGGCAGCACGGCTCTCGCCCCCCCCTCCCGGCTCCCAGACACACAGGCGCTGCGTACACTCCTGCCGGGAGGCTCAAAGGGTGACCGCCCTGGGAACAACTCAGATTCCGTGAACAGGTGACTTGTTCAGTGAACTGCAGCAATGTCTCGGCTGCGATCTTCGTTTTATTTCGGTTTCTGGAACTGAACCCACAGGCTCTCCGACGGGCGTCTGTATTCGTATGTGGGCCTGTGACAGGGACCTGGGAGAGCCCCCTGCTGCTGGTGCTGACTCCCCCAAACTGAGAGTGTGAAGGTGCCCTGCACGGTGAGTGGCACTGAGGCAAGGATTGGCTGAGAGAGACATAAACACTACAGACTCGGTCGCCACTCACGAAGCTCCATCAGCAGGGCAGACAGACATGAAACAAACTCTCCCAGGCAGTTCTTCCTTTAACTCAGAGCTGTGGTGAGTGCTCCCAAGGAGACAGATGGACGGGCCCTCTGCGGACACGGACGGGGGCTGGCCTGCCTGTGGGGAGGGCTTCTCAGAGGCTGTGATGTTAAACAGAGAGCTGAAGGGACAGGCTGAGTGAGCAGGGGAGGGCGAGTGGGGAGAGTCCCAGACAGAGGGACCGGCAGAGAGGGCGCCATGCGGCTGACGAGTGGTGAGCTGGTGCAGGCAGGGGCTGTGGTTGGCCTCGTGAAAGCAATCTAACCAAGCACGTCGGTCTGACGGAGGCAGATTTTAGTTTGATGGAGGAGTCTATGGCCGTAGTTCTGAGCATCCTCCCAATAGCCAGGGCCCTCTCTCCAGATGCCAGCGGGCAGGCTCATCTTACCTGCCACTCTGCCTCCTCCCTGGAGAGCCTGTCCGAGGGCCCGTCAGGGCTGTCCTGGCAGCTCTGGGCTCCTTCTTGCTCCAGGACCGGCAGCAGGTACTGAGAAGGGGGGTAGTATTCCAGCCCCGACTCTGCAAGAGATGACACAGCTGACCAGGAGGGAGGAGGCAGCCCAGCTACCTGGAGTGGCCAGTGCCTGCTGTCCTTGCCTTCCTCCCTCCTCCTCGGCATCCTGTCACATCCCCACGCCAGGCCACTGCTCCTCTGCCCTTGACTGGGCCCTCATGTCCTCGCCAGTCCTAACGCCTGGCCCAGAATGTGGCCAGTGCTCAGTAACCTGCAGCTGGTACACACACAGGACCCCCACCTGCCTCTTTACATCCGAGGAGAAATAAGATGAAAAGGAAGCCCGAGATTAGGAGTTGAAGGCTGAGTTCAAAACCCAGCTGCACCCATGATTTCCTGTGTATGAGACCTTGGGCGAGACGCCTGCCTTCTCTGGCCCTGCAGTTTTCTACTGCATAATTTGTCCGTTTTTATTTGGTTGTTTATTTTTGCTGATTTGTAGGTGCTCTTTATATATTATAGCTAATAACCTTGGGCCTATATGCTGCCACTATTTCCTTCCAGGTGGCAACTTTTCTTTTTAGCTTTGATGATGGTACCCTATCCTTTTGAGATAAAGTAGCGTTAGATTTCAATGTAGTCAGCTACCCTCCCCCCAAGGATATAAATAGGCAGTTCACAAGAAATACTAAAACTGGGTGGTGCATACTTCTCACAGGAACGTAACCTCGGGTAACCTGTTCAGAGGGCAATGTGGAGTTACTGTCCACACCCTGTGCCAACCTCACTGATGCCTGAACCTAGAGGAACCTCATGCAGTGCCAGGCCAGGGGGTGTGGGTTAGTGTTCTGGGAGCAGAACACTGGAGATAACTTGCAAGTTCACAACAAGGGTTCTACCATGTGAAATGCTCTACAGCAATTAAAAATGAGGCAGAGCCTGGCCGGAGTGGCTAAGTGATTGAGTATCAACCTATGAACCATGAGGTCATGGTTCCATTTCCGATCAGGGAGTATGCCTGGTGGGTGGGCTCAATCCCAGCCTTCCCTCCAGGCCTCAACATGCGCCTCTATCTGCAAGGAACACCCTTCACTCTGGTCTAAGTTTTAATCATCTCTCAGGTTTCACTAAGGCCCTTAAACCAGACCTGTCCATTGTACTCTCATAACCTCAATATGTAATTACTAGAGGCCCAGTGCACAGATTCATGCATCCGTGGGGTCCCTTGACCTGGCCTGCGGGGTTCAGGTTGAAACTGGCTCTCTGGCTTCCCCTGAGGGGTCCCGGATTGTGAGAGGGAATAGGCCAGGCCGAGAGACCCCACTGGTGCACAAATCCGTGCACCGGGCCTCTAGTACACATGTAAGATCTTTGGTTAATCTCTTCTCGCCCTCTCCCCTCCCCTCCTCTCTCTGAGATTTATCAGTCTGTTCCATGCCTGTGGTTTCTGCTCCTGCATTGAGTGTCTGCCCCCTGGTGGTGAATGCATGTCACAGCTACCAATCACTAGTTGGCTAGTTGCTTAGTAGGCTTTTAAAAATATAGACACTTCCCTGTGTGATGCTTGGCCCCTCTCTCCAGCCAGACTGTGGCCTCCTTGGTTTCTGCCGCCTCCCCAACCTGGGCTGGCACAGGGCAGCTGCCAGGGCCACGGGTGCTCACTGAGTGGAGGAGGAGGCTGCCTGGCCTTACCTTTGCAGAGGAACTGCTGGATGGCCTCCGTGCCTGCGCCACACACCTCCAGCGGCGGGAAGACCATAGACGAGGCATCCAGGCTTAGGGTCTGTAGACACAAGGGAACCCTTTATATGTCGTTCATGTCACTGCTCAACACAATGAAATCCCACTGGGTGCAGTTATGAACACGTGCTCACTATCTCCTCTGCCTCGCAGGGAGAGCTCACCTGCCTCGTTCCAGCTGCAGTCCCAGCTCCTAGAACAGTGACTAGCATGCAGCACGCACTCAATTCATGTTTTTGGATAAATACACGAATGAACAAAACAAAGGAAGTTATAGGACAGCATAGAGAATAAGATTCCATTTTTGTAAAAATATATATACATATATTCCTATAGTCTTAGATTAGTATATTTATAGAAAAAAATTTGGAGCAGTATATATCAGCCTCCAAGTGGCCATGGGCCATGCGTGGCCACAAGCCATGTATGGCCATTTATGTTTAAATTTTAATAGGTAAAATTTTTTTAGCTGGCCGGTGTGACTCTGTGAAGGTCATGGTTCAATTCCTGGTCAGGGCACATGCTCAGGTTGCAGGCTTGATCCCCACTAGGGGGCGTGCAGGAGGCATCTGATCAATGATTCTCATCATGGATGTTTCTATCTCTCTCTCCCTCTCCCTTCCTCTCTGAAATCAACTAAAAATATATATTTTGGGGGGAAATTTTTTTTAAAAAATATATTTTATTGATTTTGTACAGAGAGGAAGGGAGAGAGATAGAGAGTTAGAAACATAGATGAGAGAGTCATCAATCAGCTGCCTCTTGCACACCCCCTACTGGGGATATGCCCGCAACCAAGGTACATGCCCTTGACTGGAATCGAACCCGGGACCTTTCAGCACCCAAGCTGACGCTCTATCCATTGAGCCAAACCAGTTTCGGCGGGAGGAAAATTTTTTAAATTGTGCCCTGATTGGGAATCAAACCCACAACCTTGGTGTATTGGGACAATGCTCTAACCAACTGAACTACTTGGTCAGGGCCAACTGATTAAAATGAAAGAGAATTTCAAGCTCAGTTCCTCAGTTGCACCAGCCACATGCTCAGTGCTCGATAGCCACAGGTGGCCAGCAGCTACTGTACTGGACAGCACAGCCTATGGGACACTTCCGTCATCGGCAGGAGGAGCAGCGACTGGACAGCACTGAGTCACACAGCCCTGGTTTTAGACCCCAGCTCGCCAGGGGCCAGCTGTGTGACCTGGAACGGGCCACATGACCTCCCTGGAGCCGAAGGTCCCTCAGAGTTAACAGGCACAATATCACCCCCTGGCAGGCTGTTAGATGGGTAACCGGAGATAAGACGTGAGGAAGACTTTGACCTCAACTAAGAATGGTTGCTGTTGTTTCATTCTGAGAACACGTTTGTCCAAGGTGACACCAAGAAGCCCAAAAGATTTTTGTTGGAAGAATCGCTATAAATCAAACCACAACCAAAACCGGTTTGACTCAGTGGTAGAGCGTCGGTCTGCGGACTGAAAGGTCCCAGGTTCGATTCCGTTCAAGGGCATATACCTTGGTTGCAGGCACATCCCCAGTAGGGGGTGTGCAAGAGGCAGCTGGTTGATGTTTCTCTCTCATCGACGTTACTAGCTCTCTATCTCTCTCCCTTCCTCTCTGTAAAAAATCAATAAAATATATTTAGCCGAAACCTGTTTGGCTCAGTGGATAGAGCATCTGCCTGAGGACTGAAAGGTCCCAGGTTCGATTCCAGTCAAGGGCACGTACTTTGGTTGCAGGTACATCCCCGGTAGGGCGTGTGCAGGAGGCAGCTGATCGATGTCTCTCTCTCATCGACGTTTCTAACACTCTATCCCTCTCTCGCTTCCTCTCTGTGAAAAATCAATAAAATATATTTTAAAAAAACACTTAAAAATATATATATATTTAAAAAAAATAAATAAAAATAAATCAAACCTCAGAGCTCTTACTGTTAGAATGGCTTTAGAATCAGGAACACTGCTCTGAGCTGTGCTGTCCAATAAGGTAGCAACTAAGCAACTGAGCACAGGTAGCCATTTAAATATAGATGAGTAAAATTCAATAAAATGAAACACGTAGTTCCTTGGTCATACTAGCCACAGGTCAGTGAACATTTCCATCATCGCTGGAAGCACAGAGAATAAATGCCTGCAAGCTGGCCATTTCTCCAGCCTGCGCAGGGCGAGCAGCCTGCCATCCTGCCCTTCCTTAGGCTGCCCACCAGGGCAGCGGGGACCAGCCTGGGGTCAGGCACCTCCCTTTGCTGTCTCCGTGCTCCTCCCCCAGATGCCACCCAGACAGCCATGTGGCTTGCGAGCCAGTTCACTGAGACGATCAGAGGAGTCTGGGCGCCTGTCAGGGGAGTGTCATTGTGAATGGAGAAGTGCCTGCACAGGGGTGGAGCCAGGCCCTGGATTCAGACTGCCTGGGTTTGATACCATCCTTGCTATTTATTCCTAGTTGTGTGGCCCTGGGGCAAGCTCCTTAGATGGTCCAGGCCGCAGTCTCTTCCTCTGCAAAGGGACACAACAGGGTTTCTCTGAGGATTCAGAGAGCAAATGCAGGTCAAGTGCTGAGCTTTCGTAAGAACCTGGGATGCTCCTGCTACCCTCGTCTACATCCTCAGAGCTTCTTTCTCTTTCACGGTGTTAACTCCAACAGGATTGGATGTTACCTCTTCACTTCAGAAATAGGTTCCTAAGCCACCATCCTGACAGCAAAGCCACGGAATTACAACTGTCCACACACTGGTCACTGCCAGCTCCCAAGGACCACGTGTTGAGATGTCCGTGACCCCAGCACCCTGTGACCAGGACAGGCCTCAGCACCGGGTGCGGCAGCAGGGAGGCCGGCCAGTGAGAACCCCGGGAGGAACGGCTCCACTGACCTCCAGGGTCCGCGCGTGTGCCAGCATCTGCGGCAGCCTCCGCAGCTCATTGTCACGGATGTCAAGGGTGCGCAGGCTCCGCAGTTCCCCCACGGTGTCCGGCAGCTCCTTCAGCTTGTTGTCTGGAGAGATCCCAATGGCACAGCTCAACACCCCAAAAGCCCTTCCCCAGCTTCCTGGCTGACACCCACCAGGACTCGGGGGGCAGGGAGGGTCGCCTCACTCTGACTCTGACTGAGGCTCTGTGAGGAAGAACAGGACAGTGGGGTTTCAATGACCGGGGCTCAAGTTCCCACTGCACAACTTCCTAGCTGGGTGACTTTGGAGAACCAGCTCTACCTTCCTGGGGCACAGTCTTCTCATCTGTAAAATGGGGTAATGATACCATTTGGCCTCGTAGGAACATTGAGGGGTTCCATGAGATTATGCATGTGAGGTCCTCAGCACAGTGCCTATCACGTAGTAAGGGACCAGTAAATGGGGCGGCCATTATTATTATTGTTATCCATGCCACATCCAGGTAGACTGAGGCATTCCGTGCAGAGGGTGCTTACAGCAGGAGAAAGGAAAGGACAGGGGCAGGCATTCCACTGACGCAGCAGAGTCTTGGTTCTGTCATAATCACACTGGCTGGTCTTGAGCCGCACTTGCTTCATCTGTGCCTTGGGGATAACACCTCCTCCCTCTCCAGGCCTCGCGGACTGGCCCTGAGGCTCCCTGCGCCTCCGAACGTGGAAGCGCTGCTCACTGAGTGGGAATCCTACTCAGCACCGTTCCCAGGGCTCCTGACTCGCTCTCACTGTCAGTCCACTGCTCTCACCACCATATTCATTGTTATCAATACAAGTGTCTCAGAGGCTGTCTGTCAATGCTGTCTGTCCTCCTCCCATAAGGTCCCATCTATGGTTTTCCTGGAGACAGACCGACCTAGCAGGAGGTCCATCCAGTGTCCAGTGACACCTCGGACTGGCTGCCCTCATGCTCAGTGGCTCCAGGAGGATGCTGGCGGGGACAGAGCTGACTGGGGGTCACATGGACAGGGCTTTTTGGCTCCTACCTTTCACATTGAGGGTCTGGAGCTGGGTCAGGTTCCCAATGGAACGTGGGAGATATGTCAATTGATTCTTTTCCAGGTTCAATACCTAAGAAAGGAAAAAACAATGAGACCCATCCTGCCTCGGTAGTTCAGTTGGTTGGAGCATCATCCCAATTGTACCGAGATTGTGGGATAGGGTACATATAAGAATCAACCAGTGGGTGCATGGATAAAAGGACCAACAAATAGATGTTTCTCTCTCTCTAAAAATCAATAAATAAAAATTTAAAAATAATTGTGAAAAAACGATGAGATCTCACATATGGACAATAGTGACACCCTGCTTTGGGCCAGGAATCATTTAGGCACCACATACATACACCTTTACCTTCTCCCGACAGCCTTCTGATTGTGATCCCAATTGAGAGACGAAAAAACTGAGGCTCGGACCAACGAATCCAGGTGCCCAAGAGAGTGCAGCCAGACCTTGAACCCAGTTCTGGCTGAGGTTCCATCGTTTACGCAGACCACAAAATGCACAGCAACAGTCCCGCCATCAGGAATGGGGGGAGGGGAGGACTGACAGGCTCAGGGACCCAGGAGAGGCAGCGGGTGATCAGGCTCTCGTTATCCCAGGGCAGGAAAGGGAGCTGAGCTGCACCACGCAGTGGCGTCTGCCCAGCCCCCAAGGCTGCCGCTCCGGCCGGGTGGGAACCTGGCTGGTTGGATTCCGAAGGCCGTGCTTCCTCCAGGATGCATTACGGAGGTGAACAAGGCCAGCAGGAAGACACACCATTAACATGGACACCATGGAAAGCTAAGCCTCTACTGGAAATAACATGGCAGATGAATATTTGATGAACCAAAGGATGATTATGAGTTAGAGGCAAGTATCCAAAAGTTACAAAAGAGTGAATGCAGCAATTCTATACAAACAGATGTACCAACCATGTCCCCAAAGACCCTACACCAAGGCATTCACTAAGTGGGGCAATTACTTCTGCCACGTGTTGTGTGTGTGACTTCGGGCAGGTTATAGTCATCTCTCTGGACAGTTCTCTCTTCTCTAAAAGGTGGTGGCATCACCCACATCATAGGGCTGTTCATTCAAGTCATTCAAGTGGCGAGGTGAGGGCGTGGCCCCACAGGATCACACTTCAGCAGGGGAGCCGGTCAAGCCAACAGACCCCTAATCAGTAATTACTCTGCAATTGGCGCTCTCGGGGAAACACTCTGGGGTTGGCAGAGAGGCAATTAAGGTAGATCTACTTAGATGGGAGGTGGGGGCGGACCCTCATTAAGGTAGATCTACTTAGATGGGAGGTGGGGGCGGACCCTCATTAAGGTAGATCTACTTAGATGGGAGGTGGGGGCGGACCCTCAGGGACCCGGGGGCTGAGAGCATGAGCCGCGCAGGCAGGAGGAAAGGCCCAGTGGAGAGGTGGGCAGAAGGCCAGAGGGTGTCAGGAGCTGACTGCAGGGAAGGAAGGGGAGGAGGCTGCAGACATGGGCCCCTCACAGAGGGTCTCACTGGGCTCAGAGCAGAGAAGGCATTTTAACCTAAGTGGGAAGGAAGCCGCTTCTTCCTCTGTAAAACGGGATCAGTCAGCACCTGCCTCGCGGGGAGGCTGACTGACAGACAACACAGGGAGAGGCTCAGCTGGGCCGGACGCAGCGAGCACTCGGTGGAGGGCTCCTGACAGTGACCGGAACGGAGCCCGAGCCAGTGCTGAGCTCAGCATCTGAAAAGGTGCTCGCGCTGGGCCCTCTTTTTCTGCAAAGTTGTGGAAGCTCATGATGAAATCCTCAACAGAACAAGCCCCAAAACACGGTGGGGGACAACCCAGACTGCACCAGCGAGGGCCTCCCGGGGCCGTCACAGCAAAGGGGCAGGGAGCCGGCCCGAGTGCCGCCTGTGGCGCTGCCATTGATCACCCCGGCAGCAGAGGTGGGCTTTCTGTTCCTGGGGCCTTACCTGGAGGGCCGTCAGCTGCCCTAGATCCTCGGGAAGGGCTGTCAGCTGGTTCTCATGAAGATCCAGAACCTGCGGAGGAAGACAAGCTCAGCACCTGACAGTGACCGACGGAGGCCGCCCCTCCCATCTCAGGTCTGAGAGGCGAGCGGCGGCGCCTGGGCCTCTGCTGCTGGAGCAGCGCCCAGCCTTCCCGTCCAACTACGCCATCATCCCACCTCACTTCCTCTTCCAAAGTGTCATCCCCTTTCACCCGTCAAATATGCATTTTTACTATTGAGTGAGAAAAGTATGCAAAGACATTTATATGTTAAAGAGAAAAAAAATCTTCATAGTATATATATATATATATATTTGCAAAAGAAAATGACCACTAAACATGCAATAAAATATTGATAGTGGTTCTCTGGAGTATGAAATAACATGTTTTTCCTCATTTTCTGCCTACTTGCATTTGTTAATTTTGTTAACAATGAAAATGAGTATAAAAGACATATACCAGTATGCATGCATATGTATATATACTATACATATATATGAAATGTAAGTACACATAAACATAAAAATTTAATGTTATCCCTTTCTGACTCTAACCACATTGGACAATGAAGAGAAGACAAAAGGACCCGGACTGCACACCAGAGTTAACCATAAAGACCCTGGGGTGCCTGTGTGCGGGTCTTCTCCTGGTGTGTCTACCCCCAGGCACAGCTGGTGGTGCGGGGCTCAATCCTGCGGCCACACCTCACGTACTGTGTGAGTACCACATCCCACCGCTGTGCTGACAGTCAGGAGGGATTGCCCAGGCCACCAGGCTTTCACACCCTGACCACATGACGCCTGGCCTCGTCCTGTGCCAGGGGCCTGGGACCAGCAGTCTCCCTGCTCTCTGCTAGTTCGCTTGCTATGAGTCTGTGGTTTGTCTTTCCACCCAGCAGGCAAGCTCCCCGAGGGCAGGACCTGTGGCTGGTTCTCTTGGTAACATCTGGAACTCCAGGCTACTAGACGTGCAATGAAGCATCGATAGTGGTTGTCCTGATGCTGGGAGAAGGGCCCATTACCTTGATGGTTATCAGACTTAGGAGGCTGCAGGATTTCGGAAGCAAGGAAGTGAGCTGATTGGTGTGGACAATCAACACCTGTGGGAAAGATTGCGGCATGGCTCCTTAGATTGAAGCGCATCAGGTGGGGAAGGCTGAGGGCAGGGGGGCTGGGCGGGGCAGGGTGGGGATGGGATGGGAATTTGATGACCTCAAGACCTGGAATTTCAAGGGTAAAAGGGACCTTAGAAGACCACATCTACCTTCCATTCTGGGAAGGGAGCCCCGCCCTGTTGTCCTGATCTCCGTGGGCTGCCACGATGACTAACAAGCTAATGGACACTCGGCCCGGGCTGTCACTTTAGCGAGGCATGGACTCCTGTGTGGATGCTTCTGGTGCCGACGAGCTCACTAATCTGTTGGTACGAAACACTCCTCACCTACCTTCAGCTAGATAATTTACTTAAGATTACGCTGATCCAGCTGCATTCAAAGCTGCAAAGACTTTCTGAACCATCGTTCATTACACATTTAATCTCCCCAGTGACAGAAAGAAGCAGAGTGCTCGTCATTAATAACAATGAGGTCTCGCAGGGTTTTCCCGTGGCGGGCATCACACTGGGTGCACTTGGATCTCTGTCTCTACCAGTCCCTCATTCCATTCTCACTAAGCTCCGTGAGAGTAAAGCTGTGGACGTGCTCGCTTCAGAGGTGAGGAAACCGAGATGGAAGAGTTTAAGGAAGTTGCCCAATCCCGAGGGGCAGAGCCAGGGCGTGACCTGGGGCCGTCCAATGCCACAGCCGACTCTCCCGGCTGTGAACAGCCTGCTGCAGGCTGGAAGGGTGCGAATCTGAGAGAAGGGAGACGCCAGGAAGAAAGTCCTAAAGGTCCCACCGGATTGCAATAAACATGCAATAAAGTCTCTAAAACAGGTTGGCTCACCTTCTTCTGTAGAACTTTGCACGTTGCAAAAGCCCCAAATGGAATCTAAGATGAAAAAAAGACGAGTTAATATCTTCCCTCCCTTGGTTTGTAATTTGTTTTCTGAGTGCCAGGGAGAGACGGGGTGGCAGGCACACAGTGCACAATGCTGACGGGAATGGCTCAGCCCAGGGAAAGGCTGGTGAGGAATGTGGCTTGGGGTGTGATCAGCCCTCCAGAGCAGCTGGCAGGAGACTGCCCTGCCGGGCCCACCTACCCCGTCCCCATCCTCAGCTCTATCAGGGGCAAAACAAAGGTCTCTGGCGCTTTGCAGAGTCTAGAGAAACCCAAGTTCTCCTAGGAATCTGTGGCACATTTTCTAAGGAGACTCTGACTCTTTTTTATTTTATTTTATATTTTATTGATTTTTTTTACAGAGAGGAAGGGAGAGGGATAGAGTTAAAAACATCGATGAGAGAGAAACACCGGCCAGCTGCCTCCTGCATACCTCCCACTGGGGATGTGCCCACAACGAAGGTACGTGCCCTTGACCGAAATCAAACCTGGGACCTGCCCCCAGTCCACAGGCCAACGCTCCATCCACTGAGCCACACCAGCTTCAGCTAGGCTCTGGCTCTTGAAGACTATGCTCAGGCCAAAGCTCACACCTCCATTCTTTTGGACAGAAACAACATCTAAGGAAACATCTCTGCACGAGGGCTTCCGGACTTCTGAAAGCCCAGTCCAGGGAGAGATCAGCCAAAGGACTTGGATGCATGCATGTAAGCCTAACCAATGGACACAGACATTAGGGAGGTGAGGGCATGAGTGTGGGTGTGAGGGAGCAATGAGGGGAGAAGGACACATATGTAATACCTTAATCAATAAAGAAATTAAAAAAAGGAGAAAGCCCCAGTCCACATCTGTCTTTCCCAGAGACAGGTGATTCAAGGCAAAACAGATCAAATTCACAACCAGAGCACCACCCCGATTTACCTCGGAGAGCTCACAGTTAGAGATGTCGAGAATGTCATCTGCCCCAGCTTCTTTTGCCTAAGGATAAAAATAATTTTTATGTTTCCAACAAAACATCCTTGCAAAGTGGACCCACCAGGCAAAGAAACACAGGATTGAGGATCTGCGAGGGACCGTGGGCGGCATGTGGTTCAACTAGTCCAGTCCATTCTGTAGGTGGACCATGCTCCCTGCCTTAAAGGGGCTCCAGGGCCAGCAAGTAAGAGCAAATGAACAAGAACTGACAGGTGTACCCAGTCCGTGCGGGAGGCACAGGGCGCTCCTGAGCACCTGGCGGGCAGCCTCCCCCTCGGCTCCCAGGTCACAGGTTTCCTCGGGCCCTGGGGGAGGCTGAGGGGAGGGAGCACGGCTTGGGGGGGGGGGTGGACAGTGCAGAGCCCTGCTTCGTGGGGCAGAGGCGGCGATGGGGCGGGACTCAGAGGAAGCCCACGTTCCCTCACCAGGCACATCTGGTACTCCAGGCGTTTCCGAGCCTCCTCGCTGGGTTTCCGCTTCCGGAAGAAGAGTGGCATCGTTCCTTTCCCCCCAAGCGAGCTGCACGGCCTGCGGCATCGGAGAGAACGGGGCGCCTGTCACCGCCTCTCAGCACCAGGGCGGCGCTGCGCCCCCTCCACCATCCCTCTGTGTCCCGGGCCAGGCACGGCAGGCGCTCCATACCCTCTGTTGACTAGACCAGTGGTCGGCAAACTCATGAGTCATCAGTGCCAAATATAAAATTTTTTTTTAAACTGAAACTTCTTTTAACGCCACTTCTTCAAAATAGGCTCGACCAGGCCGTGGTATTTTGTGGAAGCCACCCTCAGGGGGCCAAAGAGCCGCATGTGGCTCGCGAGCCACATGCTGCCGACCGCCGGACTAGACACTAAGAAGCAGTGAGTATGTGGTGGAAAGAGCATCATGGCAAGCCAGGTGACCAGGGTTTGGGCCCACGTTTGCCACTGGCATGCCTCTGTCCCATTCTAGATTCCCACCTTCCACAAGGGTGGGACCTCGAGAAGGTCCCTCGGGTGCTCCCCGAGGACTCCGACCGATTGGCCTGATGAATCCCTCCTAGCGGGGGAAACACCGTGAGAGAGGCATCAGCACATCAAACATGGCATGACATCAGCCAGCCGCGACCTCGGGGAGCTCAACTGCACCATCACCAGAGAGATTTTTAAAACAGAAACTAAGCAATTCTCAGGCACCTTGCCACTCTCAGTTATGATTCCACTTGATTCTCTCCACAGCCCTGTTTATGGTGATGGAACTGATGATTATGGAGTTCAGTGACCTGGTGATTCAGCCTGGATTGTAGCAAAACCAGTCTGGAATTCTGCTCTTTTGAGTCCCTATCCTGCAGATCTGCCCAGCTCTCCTGTGCTGGACTAACTCAGCACACACACAGTACACTGCTCTGAACTCAGAAGCCGGGAGCTCACTGCCTGCCCAGGATCTGCAAATATCGGACGTGAACTGGGTCAGGAAGCAAGCATCCAGGGAAGCTACGGTTAACAGCATGGGCTTTGGGGTGAAATAAAACGGGGTCAGAATCCCAGATTTAACACCCACCAACCACGTCACCTCTCTGAGCCTCAGTTTCCTCTTTTGTAAGGTGTGATAATGTTACCAACATCCGGTCCTATGAGAATCCAATGATTACATGTATGTAAAGCCCATAGCACAGTACCTGCCACATATGAGTGCTCAATACATAAATGTTGGCCACATAGGACCACACTTATTCAGGGCCTCCTACAATTTAAAGGTCTAGACACACACCCAGCCCGGGGATCCGGGGTAGTGGGGGTGGGAGGAGAGGAGAGATCACCGGTCTCTGCCCACAGGGGTGTGAGCTGTCTGGGGAGCCGGCCAAGACTGCAGAGCTGGCTCAGGCCCCTCTTGTCACTCCACCTTCATGCAGGGATGAGGAATAGTCCCAAAACAACCCTCCCTCATCCTTCCCTGATGACCAGCTCTTACCCTTTATGGTCCCCAATGACAAACCTCTTTCACCTCCTCCCCCCAAATGACCATCCCTCCCAGATCCGCTCTTCCCAACCTGCTCTCCCTATGTACATCCCTCATCCATCCCCTCCCCCGACGACCAGTCGAGATCGAGAGAACCACACCCATCTTCGCCTGGCTGCAACGGGGAGTGCCCCACCTGGCTTTGCGGGTGGACAGGACCCGACGCTCCTTCCGCGGGTGAACCCGAAGGCAGGCCGATCACTCGTGGGGCTTGGTCATGGACGCTGGGCCGCAGACCACCTGGCAGGGGCCCGGGTGGTTGCGGAGACTGGTCTCCCCCGAACGCTGGAGCTGGGGAGCAAAACTCAGAATCTCAGAAAGTCATGCAGACCAGGATGACGAAGTCTGGGACTCCGAGAACCGCAGCATTTTTGCAATTCAGAGTTCGAACGGCTCTGGGCGCGAACGGAATTGTTTTGATAACTAAAATGCACACATCGCGAGGGAGTTAAAAGGGGGGCCGGGGTCGCTGTGGCCCTGGGGTCCCAGAATGTGTGCGGACGTCTCCGGAGGGGCGGAGCTCGGGATTAGGAGACAGAACCAAGAGGGGTGATCCTCATCACAAGGAAAAATGGGGGACAGGAGGACCGGGATCTTGGGAGCTGCCCTCTCTTGTCTGCCTCCCTTGGGCGAACTGCCCTGAGCCCCCTTCCAAGCACCCAGTCACATCTTACCCGGCGCCAGGTTCGCCAATTGTCAGCTTCTGGCGCCTGCCCACAAGCAACATGGCGGCAAGGGCGTCGCTGGGAGGCTGGTCGGAAGGGGCGGTTCTCGCGACAGGAGAAGACAGTTCTCGCGAGAGCTGTGCTTTCCGGCCTATATCCGGCGCCGCTGAAAGCCCTTCCGGTCTTTCGGCTTTCGGCTCGGAGGAGGCTCAGGTGCAACTTTCCTCGGTCGTCCCGAATCCGGGTTCATCCGACACCAGCTGCCTCCACCATGCCGCCGAAGTTCGACCCCAACGAGATCAAAGTCGGTGCGTGTTTTAGGGGCGGCCGGGGCTGCGGGAAAGCGTCCGTTTTCCTAGCAGCCCGTCCGGCCCGCGGCCCCTCCGCAATTACTGCTTTTACCGCGTGGCGCTTCTAAGCTGCTGCCTACTAGAGGCCTTTCCGGAGCCGGTTCAGGGCGCCGTGAAGTCCGAGCCAAGCTCGTTCCGGGCCTCAGCTTCCCCACGTGCGGATGGGGAGGGAGGACCGGAGCACCTCTGGCGTGTTGCAGCCCGCACGCTTAGGGTAAGGTTTGTCTCCGGCGCTTTCCCCGGAAGACTGGGCCGGCTGCCAGTCCGGTGCCTCCACGCCGGTCCTGGGGTGGGCCGTCCACGCCCCAGGAGGGGTTGCCCGCCTCGCTCCGCCCCGAGGTTCTCGGTGCTGTTTGCAGAAGAGGCGAATGCGGCGTGGCCCGCCCGGAGCGATGTGGGGAAGGTGAGGGCTGAGGCTGGGACTCTGCAGATGCACTGACCGGTTTTTTTCCTCCCAGTATACCTGAGGTGCACCGGTGGGGAAGTGGGTGCCACGTCTGCCCTGGCCCCCAAGATCGGCCCCCTGGGCCTGGTAAGTCCTCGCGGTGGGCGTTTCTGACTTGGGAGCAGTTGGGCGCTGCCCTGTCACACACAGCTGTGCCTGCGGTGCCAATGGCGCTGGCGATTTCCACCCCCGAGCAGACCTCTGGGGCACGGATTGCCAGGAGGTGCGTTAGCAAGGTCATCTCTGAGCACAGAGCCCAGTCCCTGGAAGCGGTGACTTCCTCTCCGCTGCCTCCTGACCGCTGTGGGAGTGGACCTGAGGGGAGGCTGGGAGGGCCACGTGAGGAGGGTTTTATAGTTAGGTGCCTTAGTGACTTTTAGCCTGTTTTCTTTATTTCAGAGAGGAAGGGCGAGGGAGAGAAACATCAATGATGAGAGATACGTTGATTGGCTGCCTCCTGCACGCCCCATGCTGGGAATTGAGCCCACAGCCTAGGCATGTGCCCTTGACCTGAATGGAACCCAGGACTTTTTAGACCACAGGCTGGTGCTCTGTCTGCTTAGCCACACTAGTTAAGGCTTAGCCTATGTTTCCTAGTGCGGGAGATGGGCATATCACTGTTGGAGGTAACTGGGATGTTGGGTGAAGATTCTGGTGAACATGATAATAGTTTGTGTTTCTATTCTCCAAACTGACTGGTTAATGTGACCAGCTTTACTTACAAAACTACCAGTCTTATTTCCCTACTTCACCCATCTTATTGAAGTTGGATTGCCCCAAATATGAGGTGTCTTGTCTCGAGTATCCTTCCACCTTGGTCTTGCTTAATCAGTGTCTTCTTTAATCTTTTACTATTGAAAGTATTACATATGTCCCTTTTCCCCCATTGTCTGTGCCCACTGGTTATCCTTATATGCACACGATACCCAGTGTCTTAATTCCCTTCTTGGCCCTTAGCTCTGCTGGCACTACCAGGTCATGTTTCCTAGTGGTCACTAGGAAATTCTAAAGTAGCAAATCCCAGACTCCATCCCCATAGTTTGACTTGGGTTGGCCTGACACAGGAACCGGATACCTTGAAAGGTCTCCATAGGATCTGAATGTAACCAGTGTGGGAATTTTCTCCCTAAGTTATCACGTGGGTCCTTCTGAGAGGCTGGGTAGGTATCTTTGGCCCATTGTGGTCCTTGGCTTGTAGCTTACAACCCTGAACAAACCTCATCCCTAGCTTAATGTTCCCAGTTTATATCAAGCTTTACCTTGATTGGGTAAATACAGTTGTGTGCTCTCTAAGGAAGATTTGGGGTATTGGCAAGTTAGGAAGACTGGGTATGATTTCATAACCTTTGTTTTTACAGTCCCCAAAGAAGGTTGGTGATGACATCGCCAAAGCAACTGGTGATTGGAAGGGTCTGAGGATTACAGTGAAACTGACCATTCAGAACAGACAGGCCCAGGTACTTGGTTTGAGGGTGGGCAGGGGTAGCTACCCTCTGGGATTTCCGGGTGGAAGGTTTTGCTGACATGGCCACCTGCCATTGGTGGTGAGAGCACTTTTATGTGTGGGAAAAGCTTTCCCCAAGAGCAAGGTCAGACTTGCTCAGATAGTAACTCTTTTCACTGTGTGACATTTGCAAACACCTCAGTGCCTCCTTGGCTAAGACATGTTTTGGATTTTGAACATTACTTGAGAATGGACCACAAGTCCAGTGTCTGCCCCATGGTCTCCAAGAAACCAAGCTGAGAGGCAGTATCGTCTGCATTGGAGGTTGGGATAGGGCTTACTCATCGAGAATCTCTTCTGCAGATTGAAGTGGTGCCTTCTGCCTCTGCCCTGATCATCAAAGCTCTCAAAGAACCTCCAAGAGACAGAAAGAAGCAAAAAAACAGTGAGTGGCCTTTCTGTCACTGAGCAGTGTGTGAGTGGTGATGTCTGCGTAACGCTTAATACTTAGCTGCATGCTTTTTAAAGAGAACTAGAGATTTGATGGCAGCCTGCTATATAGCCAGGCAGTAGCATGAAGTGTCATTTGGGGTGAAACTGAGGAGGATGACTGAAGAGAGCGCTTCTCAGCTGGGTTACACTCTTAATTGATGAACCCCAGTAACTGAAGCGTGAAGATGGGTACAGATTTGGTTTTGCCATTAGCCACCCGCCACTGCACCTGACCACTTCCCCGTTGGCTGGTGCATTCCAGTGGTGAGCTGAAATAGGAACCCCCAGCTTAGAACAGGGTTATTCTTCTGGTGGATGACTCTGTGCCGAAGCATGGGGACAACCAGGAAATGGCTGAGGGAGGCATAATTGTGGTCTGGCCTGCTATTTGGGTTGACAAAGCTTTTTGCCCGTGGTTTCGTTTCTCGCAGTTAAGCACAGTGGACAACATCACATTCGAGGAGTGTCCAGCAGGCCCAAGATGCGGCACCTCTTTATCCAGGAACTCTCTGGTAAGAGCAGGACGACAATGGACCACCTAGTGACATGGGGGCATATGACACACACCGAGGGGCAGCTATTTCCGAGTTTAAAGGAAAGCGTTCTTTAAGACCAAATTGGGGGCATAGTCGTTTCGGGTTTGAAAATGTGGCTTAAGCAAGTGATGTGAGGACCAGGTATAATTTAATCGGGGTCCAGATGTAGTTATCAAGGGCCCATGAAGACGTGGCATTTCAGCCTTGCATACGAAATGAAGCTCTCGTAGGGGGGCCGGGGATTTATAGTCGGATATGTTGAGGACCACTGTCTGCTGTGGAACTCAAAGGGGTTTTCCCAGCGGGTGTGGAGTGATTGGAGGGCTGGCGTTTGCCCACCTAATGCCACATTTTCTTAATTGTAGGAACCCAGTAAAGAGATCCTGGGTACTTCGCCATCTGGTGGGGTGCAATGTTATTGGCCGCCACCCTGCATACATCAATAAATATAGCAACGTGTGCAGTGGATGTCCCGGCTGTAAGTGCTTCTGTATTTGTTTGCTTAAATCAATGCATGGTGAGAGCTGGAGAAGTTTTAGATTGGTCAGAGTGGGGGTGAGAGACTTTTTCCATCGCACTGATAGTATTCTTTCTTACCGTTCCCTACAGAGTTAAGAAACTACAAAGAAAAGGAACAAATAAAATCAGGTTGACAAGCAGTAACTTTTCTATTTTCCGCCTCCTTGGTGAGCTGGGTTCTTTTTTGTCAGGTGGTTGCGGACAAGTGGGGACCTGTGGAAGCACCATCGGGGCAGCCTGTGAGCTCACATAGGCAGGTTTCTGCCCTCTTTGGCCTTCATGCTCTCATGAAAGATGTCTAAGCACTTCTGTAGACAGTCCAGGAGCTCTTTTAAAAAGAGTGTCTTGGCCAGAAGGAAAGCTTGTATGTAGCCAGCCTAACTACAGGACTGATGAATTTCTGCACAAACCAATCATACGGTGGGTGGGGACCAGGGCCGGCAAAATTAAACGGGATAAGCAGACCACAACAACAGCGGGGGGTAACGGATTGGTCAACAGAGAAACCTGACCTGTGTCCTGATTTATCTGAGTTTCTGTGAAAGTGAGGGTCAAGTATACTTCTAACGTTTAGCTACACCTGATCCCGGACATCGCCTTGGCTTTAATCCAGTGGACAGATGATATCTGGTTTTCACTCACCTTTTTCCTCATCGCTGGTTTCTGTATCACCTTGAGACCTATCACCACTTTTCCCTTTAGTAGACAACAAAGGGATGCCACCTGGGCACGACTAAGCTACACCACTTGGGGATAATTAACCCAAGACCGTTGTCAGCACCCTTTAGCAGTGGCTTTTAGTCCCCCCGGGCAAACGGGTTGAGAGACCTATCTTTAGTGGGAGGTGAGGACAATAAGTGGTGAGAATAGTTGACACAGCTTCCCTTATCGCAGGCAGCCAGGCCTGGGAAATCTGTCCCCGAAGTCAAACGCATACCTAACCAGAAACCAGGGAGCACACAGTGGTTTGTAGCTGCTGAAATGAGGTCACACCAGTTGGTGTACCTGGCGGCAATAGGACCCAGGTGAGTGCAAAGGGAACTGTCCTTCAGTGGGGAAAGCAGGGCCAAGCCACCTGCCTCTGCCCCAGGGAGAGCATGGCTTCAGGTTGTCCCTCCCTGTGAGGGGGTGCCTCGTGGAGAGATTTCAGTAAATTAGCCCCCAGACACCTCAGCTTCTATTTTTCCAAGACTTAACAGCCAAGATAAGCACTAGATCAGTTCATAGAGTGGACATTGAATAGCACCTGGGTGTAGGTGTTTTTTTTTTAAATAACTGATTTCAGAGAGGTACAGGGAGAAAGAAACATCACTGATGGGATGGACTGGCTGCTGCCTGCACTACCCCCCACTGGGGATCTGGCCTATAGTATGAGCATGTGCACTTGACCAGAATATTACCTCTGACCCTTCAGTCTACAGGCTGACCCTCTATCCACTGAGCCAAACCAGCCAGTGCTGTAGGTTTACATATATCTGGCATTAAGACATGAATCATTCATCACAGACCCTCGATGAAATTGTAGCATTAAATGATTGGCCCTAGAGTCTTCCTTACTTGAATTTATTTCCTCAAATCAGATACTTCGACCATATTATAGAGAACTGCTCTCTGCTGGCCAGAATTCTTGGTTCTTTTGGTTTCTTGCAAGTAATTCAAGGAGGGATAACCATTGTTGAAATACCAGGCATTTAAGTAGGAACCAGGTCTTCCCATTTATTCGATCATACCTTTATAAACAAGGTTTCTGGAATGCTTGGTGTACAAAAAACAACTCTTAGGCCCATTGAATATAGGTAAGTAGTAATCTGAGTTGGGTTATGTAATTGACAAAGTTCTTGAGACCTAATTGAAAGTCATTAAAGGTACAAATGGGGATCTGCTCACCCTGGAAGCCATGAGCTGTAGCTGACAAGACCACTGTGTAGGGCAGGTTCCCCTTCAGGCGGATCATGGAGTGGGGGGTGAAGGCCAGGAGGAATGGGAAAGCACGGACTGCAAGCTAGTAGGGGTGTCAGCTAAGTGCACTCGTGTGGGCCCCCCCCTTCCTCACACTTCCCAGAAGCCCCCCAGCGCTCCCTGACTCTCCATGGGGCCTGAGCCTCCCTTGGTGGCCTTGCTGTGCATCTGGCAGGGGGGCTCTGTCTCCTTACCTTCTTCCCTCCAGTGCTGGAACCCCATCTTCCAGAGGCTGTGCCCAGGCCCTGGGAGACGCCCCCTACTGTCCACACCACAGCTGGCATGTTCTACCTCGCAGGTGACCTTCAGGGTGTGGCTCAGAACCTGAGAACCAGCTCAGCCCTCCCTGGCTCTTTGCCACACCCACCTGTCATTGGCCAGTCTTCATGCCTCTACCACACTGACCTGTCATTGGCCAGCCAGGTCCTCAGGTGTCTGGGTGGCTCCCCTGCTGTCCCGCTGTCCCTACAGGGCCCACCTCAGTAAATGCTTTTGTTCGGAGGAAAACAACTAACTTGGCTTGAATCTGACGCTCCCCTGGGAAGGTGCCCAGCTGTGGGTCTTGAACCCCGTAACAGGCACCACCATGCGTGTGTGATGTCCCAGTGACGGACAAAGCCCCGAGTTTCTGTGGTTCTAGACTTCCAATCTTTGAAACCATAGGAATGGGGGCCGGAAGCACGTGGCTCCCCCTCCCCCACGGCAGCCAGGTGCTGGGTCTGGATCTGCCCTTGCCTGTTAGAAAAGGGGAGCGGGGCCCAGAATCAAAACGCTGCTAAAAGCTGAGATTGACTTGATCTCAAAGGGTCATGTGCTCAGAACTGGAGGAACGCGGAGACAACAGTCCTAAAAGGGGAACAGAAACACCTGAGAACCCTCCCCACAGACTCAAGGCGATTTAGCCGGAAGCTGCGGGTCTGTGACCGGCCTGGCCAGGTCCAGGGCTGCACGAAGGGAAGATGCAGGGAGAGACTTGCTTACCGACCCCGTCAAATTTGCTGAAGGTGTTACATTATAGAAATTTTTAGGCTTAAACATGAATTTCATGTAAAAAAAAAAACATTTGCGGGAAGTTTTAATTCATTATTTTGAAGAAAAGTGCGGCTGAATACTTAGGGAAGCTTATGGTGTACATGTTCCACTGAAGATACTTGTGATGATTTCATGTGATGATTTTAATGTGAAAGACAATGTCCAGGTCAACTGAAAAAGTTTGAAGACTAACAATTACAAGCATTATTGGATGAAGATGCATGCCAAACTCAAAAACAACCTGCAGAAAGGTTAAACATTGCTCAGCAAACAATTTCTGATAGTTTACAAGCAATGGGGAAGATCTTAAAGGAAAATCAACTGAATAAAATACAAATGGAAAACTGAAAAATCATCAGTAAAATGTTGCTTCAACAGCACAAAAGAAAGTTTTTTTGCATTGAATTGAGACAGGTGATGAAAAGTATTTTGAAAATCCCAAATGCACAAAATTGGGGGTTGATCCAGATCAACCATCAACATCGACTGCAGGGCCAAATTGCTTTGGAAAGAAGACAATGCTCTGCATTTGGTGGGATCAGGAAGGTGTGGTGTATTATGAGCTTCTAAAACCAGGTGAAACCCTTAATACTGATCATTACTGACAACAAATAATCACTATGAACCACACTTTGATTGTGAAAGGACCAGAATGTGCCAGAAGACACAGCAAAGTAATTTTGCTTCATGATAACGCACCATCACACACTTCAAAACTAGTTAAAGACACGTTAAAAGATCTTGCCTGGGAAGTATTAACCCACCCGCCATATTCACCAGATCTTGCTCCTTCAGATTACTTGTTCCAATCCATGGCACACACACTTTCTGAGCAGCACTTCAAAACATACAAAGAAGTAGAAAATTGGGTCTCTGAATGGTTTGCCTCAAAACAAGAAAAGTTCTATTGGGACGGTATTCCCAAATTACCTGAAAGATGGGGGAAATGTGTAGCTAGCCATGGACGTTACTTTGAACAGCACTTTTGATATTTCTCTTGAAATTATCGTGTTTTATTTTATTACAAAATCAGCCATTATTATTTTAAAAAATATATATTTTATTGGTTTTTTTTACAGAGGTAGAGAGAGGGATAGTCAGAAACATCGATGAGAAACATTGATCAGCTGCCTCTTGCACGCCTCCTACTGGAGATGTGCCGGCAACCAAGGTACATGCCCCCAACCAAAATTGAACCTGGGACCTTTCAGTCCTCAAGCTGATCCTCTATCCACTGAGTCAAACCGTTTTCGGCCCCAGCACCATTTTTTGAAAAGAATATTTTCCCCATTTAATATCTTAGTGCTCTTGAAAATTAATTGTTCATAAACTGCTTATTTCTCGACTCAGTTCTTTTTTATTTATCTTTATGCCTACCCTTGTACCAGTACAGCACTATTTTGATTGTTTTTGTGCCAGGTTTTGATATTGCAAACGAGTCCTTTAACTTAGTTCATTTTCCAGATTGACTGTTCTGGGTCTCTCTAATTTCCATAAAATTTTAGGTTCATTTTCTGTAAGAATGTCTGCTAGGTAGGATTTTGATAGGGATTGCACCAACTTAACAATGGTAGTTTTTAGTGTACATGCCTACACTTCCTCCTGTTTTTATTACTAGGCATTTCATTCTTTTAATACTCTTGTAAATGCAATTGCTTTAAATTTCACTTTTTGATTGTTCATTGCTAACACCTAGAAATACACCTGAGAGGCAGCTATTCCAATCTTTTGCCCATTTACAGAGGTTGTCCCTTTACATTCACCTTGTATCCTGAACTTACCTTTGATAGCTTGTGGATTCCTGAACACTTGATGCATAAAAGTCATGAAGTGTTAATTCCTTTCCAATCCGGATACCTTTTTCTTTTCCCTTGCCTACGTGGCCTGACTGGACTTCCAGTAAATACTGAATGGAAGTGGCAAGGCAGACATCTTCTGGGAAAAGCAACTCAAATGCAATGAAGTTCTCTTCTGTTCCTAGTTTATCATAAAATGGTGTCATATTTTATAAAATGATCTTTTCGGTTCTAAGAGGATCATGTGGGTTTTTTCTTTGTATTAATATGGTGTATTCTGTAGACTGATTGAGGTTCCCCCATCAAGCCCTGCTGGAAGGGGAGGCATGGCCTCAGGTACCCTGGCCTGGCACCGGGGTGGGGGACACAGCCTGAGGTCTCCTCAGCCTGATGCCAGGGCCGGGACATGGCCTGAGGTCCCGTCAAGCCCCACGGGGGCGGAGGAGGGTGTGGCCTCAGGTCTCTGCTGATTGCTCGTTAAGGCTCCTGGGTACCTGGCCTCACCTTTGGGGGCAGCCATCTTTGTGATGGAGTGATAGTCAATTAGCAGATTCCTTTATTATATAGGATTTCTCAGTAATCCTACAGGCCAAGTGAGTGGAATGATATATTCAATACTTTGAAAGAAACTACCAGCCAAGACTATATCCAGCAAAATTATCTATGATGAGTAAAGATATAATAGTTATTATGTATTGGAATATTACTTGGCCCTTAAAAATGAAACCTAGTTATTTGCAACAATATTGATAGACCTTTTCTAAAAAGTATTACGTTAAGTGAAAAAAGTCAGACAGAAGAAGACGATATCCATTGATTTCACATATATATGGAATCTAAAAAAATGAACAAACATGAAACAGAGCACAACCTCATGTTTAAAGGGGAGGAAGGTCAGTGTTGAGCAGAAAAAGGAATTCAGGTGTACAAACTTTCAAGGATCCCCGATCATCCCACCACACAGTCTTCATAACACAAAATTCAGTACTATGTAACCTTACATATTCCTTTTGTCACTCAACATATGTTTCTATTGCTGCATATTCTTTAAAGCAAGGTTTTTATTTCCTTTTTCTCTCTTTTTTTTTAAAAAATATATTGATTTTGTACAGAGAGGAAGGGAGAGAGATACAGAGTTAGAAACATCGATGAGAGAGTCATCGACCAGCTGCCTCTTGCACACCCCCTACTGGGGATATGCCCGCAACCAAGGTACATGCCCTTGACCGGAATCGAACCCGGGACCCTTCAGTCCCCAAGCCGACGCTCTATCCATTGAGCCAAACCGATTTCGGCTAAAGCAAGGTTTTTATAACTTGTAAGATAAAACACTGTTAGTGGAGAACATTAGAAAATACAGATAAGCACTAGGAAACAAAAATTGTCCAATCCCACAACCCAAAGACAATACAGCTTCTACGCACACATCTTCCCAGTGCCTTTCTACCAAAGGACTCCTACTGCAGATTTCAAACATGGCTTTCAACTGCTAAGTGTCCCTTGGCTGACTGTGTTATGGTCATCCCCTCATTATTCAACATTTAGCTGTTTGCTTGTCATTTGATAGCTCTGTGAATTCTCAATGGTTCCTTAGGGTAAATTAAATAGAATTGTGATATCTAGATTTTCAAGACTCTTGGCACATGCAACCATATTGTTTTCCAGAAAGGTTCCACTGTATGCAGCCCCACCAGTGTATGAGATAACCCAGTGCTAAATTCTTACCAATGCTAGGATTACATTTTTAAAAAAATTTTAAAAAGTGAAAAATTCATGTTGCTGCATTGTTATCAGCTTTATGTTTTTTTTGTGTGTGTGTGTGTTCTTTGTTAATCCTCACCCAAGAAAATTTTTACATTTTTTATTTATTTATTTTGCTTTTTAGGAAGGGAGAGGGGAAGACAAAAACATCACTGAGAGAGAAACACATCAATTGGTTGCCTCCTGCACAAGCCCTTATCCGGGCCTGGGCGGGGAGGAGCCTGCAACTGAGATGTGCGCCCTTGGACCAGAATCAGGACCCTGTGGTCCCCAGGTCAATACTATCCACTGAGCCAAACCGGCCAGGGCTGTTATCAGCTTTTTAAACCAGGTAAGCAGAGTGCCCAGAACCACACTGAGAACTGTGAGACTAGGACAGCTTGAGACACCACCTACATGGTAGCATTTGGCAAACACAGACCATGAGCAGAAAGAAAGAAAAATCTCGTATGAGGCGGAGGATTCGGTAAACTCACCCCTTGGCAGTTAAAAGAAGGAGGGCCTTGCAGGTGAGCATCTAAACCTGATGGATCCTGGGCACATCCCCTGCAGGTCCTGGGGGAGCCGCTGGGGGGCAGCATGGCACTGGAGGCTGAGCAGGCCCAGAGAATGAACCAGCACACACACCACCTGAGCTGGGAGACAGAGCAGCTGTCAGAAGCCACCAGCCATATCCTAGAGTAGGAAAAAGAAAACCAGACCCTCCAGGGCACAGTCCAGGAGTAGGTGCCTCCGTGGCCCTCAGGAATGCAGCATCAACTGCACGGATCTGCAGGAGGAGAACCAGCAAATCTGGAGCCAAATTAACACAGAGTTGCAACTCCAGGAGGAAAAAAGACAACAATCAGCACTTGGAGACCATCAACAAAGTGCAGTGCCAGGCCCTCATGAATAAGCACAGCCGCCACAAGACCCTGCTGCATCGCTCCCTGGAAATGGAGAGCAAAGCATTCAGGCTGAGGGAGCAGGACCAGCTCCAACAAGAGGCAGCACTGCGGGAGCTGAGGAAGGAGCTGAACACTGAGGAAGAAGTTGCAGGAGTTGAATGCTGGGGGACAGCATGGCACTGGAGGCTGAGCAGGCCCAGAGAATGAACCAGCACACACACCACCTGAGCTGGGAGACGGAGCAGCTGTCAGGAGCCACCAGCAGTATCCTAGCATTGGAGCAAAGGAAACCAGACCCTCCAGGGCACAGTCCAGGAGTTGTGGGGTGCCTCCGTGGCCCTGCAAGAATGCAACGTCAAGTGCACGGAGCTGCAGGAGGAGAACCAGCAGCTCTGGATGCAGATACAAAACTTGGAGATGCAACTCCAGAAGAAAAAAGACAAGTCGGCACTTCGGAGGCTCTGAAGCAGGCACAGGAGGCGAACGCCCTGGAAGAGAAGAAGAGGCCTCCACAGGAGGTAGACAGAGTCAGCTTCTGGAATCAGCTGATGAAGGGCAGCAAAAGGACCTCTTCACCCTGAGCCAAGAGATGCAAACCTCCCTATGCAGAGGGTCCTGCAGCGGGAAAGTGAGGCTCTTACAGGCGCAGTACGAAGGGAGGGGCCGAGGAGGACCTGCAGAGCATGGAATCTCTCTGACGAAGCTAAGCGGCCAGTGTGAGGTGCTCTCCAGGGAGAAGGAGAACTTCGAAGAGGAAAATCATAACCTCAGAAGGCAGAGTCAGACGTTGTCCAAGAACAAGAAGCTCTCAAAGAGAATGTAGAAAAAGTAATTTCTTATCAATAATGAAAGAGGAGGAGGAGGAGGAAACATCATGGATTTCTGCGAGTCCCAGGTTCCTGTTCCTAGGAAGAAAAAGTAGTGGATTCGAGCCACAGCCTTCCATCAAATGTAAAAACAATGATTCTAGTCTACAGCCATACCACCCTGAACGTGCTATTTATGTATTGAATAGCCATTAATGCTGATCTCAGGATAGGTGTAATACAATGAGATGTTAATTAAAAAAAAAAAAAAACGATCTCGTCTGATCTCAGAAGCTAAGCCGGGTCGGGCCTGGTTCATACTTGGATGGGAGACTGCCGGGAATACCAGGTGCTATAGGGTTAAAAACACACTCAACACACACACAAAAAAAGAACACAGCACGGTTCTAGAGAACCAGCAAAGCCAAACCCAGACAGCCCTCTCAAGCCACTGGAGGCCACCCCAATCATACTCATTCTGGGTGGAAGAGCAAGAAGCCCCCAATGGGCCACCTCCAAAAGGTTATCTATCTGGGGATAACCATTTAGCTACTTGGTGCAAAAAAGAACAAAAGAACAAAGACAACCCTCCAGCAGCCGGCCTGGCATTGCCTGAAATGCTTTCGTCCTTGTCTTCCTTGAATATCTCATCCTTTCTAAATAGGCTCTCCTGTTCCAGACACTGGACATCCTTTCCCGTTTACCAGTGCCCTCACCAAATGCCCTCCCTCATTTATGAAAACAAACAAGAAAACCCAAAAAGAAACACATTCTTCGAATCAATTAAACTTGAAAGGGGTGAAATTTCAGTGAGTTAGCAGCTATTAAAGTGTATGCGCATTTCTTGGAACTCTACATTCTGTCCAACTGGGAGTGATTCTCCTCCACTGGAGTCTCATCTGTGTGTACATTTGGGGGTGGTAGGTTGCCCCTATACTTACGGTCAAAAAGGCAGTTCACTCTTTCCTACGAGAGTCATTATTTGTTTTGACTGTGTGCACATTTTTTGGACCAGCCTATGTTTACATTCCATGGGGAGTCATTCAATTCCATCAGAAGTCTGACCTCTGTACCTTTTTTGGGGGACACACTTTGCTTACATTCTATAGGAAGTCATTTGTTTACATCCGGGTCTCACCTGCTGCTGTGTGTATCTGCTAGGCTCCTGACACATTGTTTCCTCTTGCTTACTAAAGGTGCTCATTGTGGGATGCACTAAACATGGTGCTTTGGGTTCTATAAAGAACTTCTCTGCTTGAGCTAAAGTACTGAGAAAGAAATGTTAACATGGTCAATTTTCTGAGTGCATTGATTTGTGTATTAAATAACCATTGATTCTGGAACACAAGGACAGGCTTGTAATACAATGAGATGTTAATTCAAAAAAAAAAAAAGGAAAGTTGAGAGTAATGTGAGCTAATGTCGCTGAGAAGCCATCTTGGTCATTATTCCTGGTCTAGAACAGAAACATAAACCACTGGGTGAAAAGAAGTGAAGCATCAAACCTGTGTGCATTTGAGTTCAGCCAAACTCCTCCAGCCTTTGGCATGTCAGTCTTCTCTCCTCTTCTCCCAGAGGAACTTATTTTAAATTGCCTTTCTAAATCTTTTTCAGACTGGAAGACTACCTGAAGAATCATTCCAAAACCCAAGGGTAGAGATACCCCCAGTGAAATCAGATCAGAGGAACTGTGGACAGGGGAAGAGCTTCCATCTGCGACCAGTCCTTTCTCCACAACAGAGAGTTCCTCAAGAAGTGAGACTCCATAAATGTGAAATACAAATGAAGAGCCTCAGGAGGGATTCAGACATAACTGAGTCTCACAGAGCAGAACCATACACATGCAATGACTGTGGCAAAGCCTTCTGTTACTGCTCTTCCCTTTCAGGGCATCAGAAGAGCCACACTGGATGAGGGCATAAAAGGATGGAGGAATTGAACAGGAACGTAAGTGGGCT